>NC_041384.1:647533977-647544003 GCF_002162155.2 Triticum dicoccoides | reverse complement strand
ATATCCTTCCCCACCGCACAACCACCTCCCGTCCTAGATCCATGGTCGCCGCGCCACCCTGACCAACTACCAACCGCGCCGCCGCGCCCCTCCCACTCTCCAGCATGGCCAGATCCCATCCAAATCCTCCCCTTCCAAAGAAAACCATAGCCACCCCCAGATCCCCACCGTGATTCCCCTTCTGCTGCTTCCACCTTCTCCTTCCGGCCACCCCTGCCGCCGCACCGGCCACTCCCCAGCGCCCCCGCCTCCTAACCTCACGCCGCCGCCTTCCCGCACGCCGTTGCCTCCGGGATCCGCTCCAGCCTGGTCACGGAATGAACGTATACTCACAAAGCATATTCATGTTCATAATCACAGGGGTAATAATATGCATATAGGCTCTGAACATATGATCTTCCACCAAATAAACCAACTAGCATCAACTACAAGGAGTAATTAACACTACTAGCAACCTACTAGCACCTATCCTGGACTTTGAGACAAGAATTGGATACAAGAGATGAACTAGGGTTTGGAGATGAGATGGTGCTGGTGAAGATGTTGATGGAGATTGCCCTCTCCCGATGAGAGGAGTGTTGGTGATGATTTTCCCATCCCGGAGGGAAGTTTCCCCGGTAGAACAGCTCTGCCGGAGCTCTAGATTGGATCCGCTAAGGTTCCGCCTTGTGGCGGCAGAGTATCGTCCCAAAAAGTTCCTCCTTATTTTTTTCTCATTGAAAGACCTGATATAGGAGAAGATGGGCGTCGGAGAGCCACCAGGGGGCCCACGAGGTAGGGGCGCGCCCTAGGGGGGCGCCCCCCACCCTCGTGAGCAGGGTGTGGGCCCCCTGGCCTTCATCTTTGGCGAGGATTTTTCTTTATTTCTTTTAAGATGTTCTGTGGAGTTTCAGGACTTTTGGAGTTGCGCAGAATAGGTCTCTAATATTTGCTCCTTTTCCAGCTCAGAATTCCAGCTGCCGGCATTCTCCCTCCTTATGTAAACCTTGTAAAATAAGAGAGAATAGCCATAAGTATTGTGACATAAAGTGAAATAACAGTCCATAATGCGATAAATATCGATATAAAAGCATGATGCAAAATGGACATATCAACTACCCTCAAGTTGAAGCCAAGCTAGGCGGGTTAACCATTGACGGCCGGTTAGCTTCTTGGCGGCGACGTGGAGTTGGAGAGCTGCGCTGGAGAAGAACGCTGCTTCTACTTAACTGCTGGTGCAGTTGGCTGGCTGACACGTGGGCCCAACAGGCCACATGTCAGTTATGCAACTACACCTGCAGTTAAGTCACTGAAGCTTCTATTCGGCTCAGCGGGACACGGGTGGGTAGCTTCGGTTAATTAATTATACCTCCAGCGCACCCCTTTTTAGTTGAAGAATGTATGAAATGTAATGAAATCCGGCATGTTTATATGAAATCCGACCATGTATGAATGAATTTATTTCGATTAGTTCGAATTCCTGTATCACTGGCATTGGGTGAACATGCAAAACAATACGTACTAGCATTATTCCTAGGGTGATCACCTCGTTTGGAGCAGTTTCACATGTACTCCCTTCGGTCCTTTCTAGTCTGCATACAAGTTTTGTTTGTAGTCAAAGTATCTCTACTTTGACAATCTTATACAAAAAAGTATGCACTTTCACAATGTGCAAAGTAAAAAGGAACAGAAGGAGTACAAAGCGTTTGAGCGGCTTTTTAGCGTTTCTGTACATTGCAATCAAACACATAGGCCTCACAATTCATAGAGAACATTCAAAACAATCGATGATTATGCATCTCAGCGACTCACATGTCAGAGGCAATATTTACTTCACAACTGAAGAATAAAGAAAAAAATTGATCAACGCTGCTGACAGCAAAGGGCGTCCCATTCAAAAATATCAAACACATGTATTGCTAAAATCAATGAGCAAAATTTGACAAGGTTGTCCCATTCCAAAATATCAAATGCCTACGATTGTGGAATGGGCAGGGTTTGCCATCAGTTCGGACATTGACATGGCACCTCGTGCTAAATAAACCAGCTGTTCTTTTTGTGCAGTTCCACCAAAATCAACCAAATTCGCGTGTAGCTTTTATGATTTCGCCCTTATATGTTGCAAGGCCTTGAACTTATCGGCACCTCCTTTCTTGTGGTGGGAATGAATGATTCAATGTATTCATGAACATTTTGTGCAGTTCCCATTGAAATCAAGCTGAGCACCCCTGTTTGCACAAATAAAAAAAAGTGATTAGTATAAAGCAAACTATACTATGAATTGACAGTTTCAACAGGCACATTCATGAACATCTTGCTAAAATGGAACTCACCAGAAAGAATCCTAGAACAACATTGTACTCGCGCATCACAGCAAAAAGATGGAGATTTGTCTGTCCTTCTGAGCTAAAGTTAGTTTGGTCTTGTGGGGAGTAATGTAACCATCCTTCAACTGCTCCTTCTGATGAGAAGATAGACATGGCTTCTTCATCCTGGCATAATCGGAACTAGTCACTTCATGTACTCCATATTCTTCTTCAGAGGAAGATGATCCTGTTGTGCAAAGACAAGAGGACTACTAAATGCTAGCATCCCTGTTTGCTCGAAAAAAAGGAAAGGAAATATTTAAAACAGCACAGATGAAGCACTTCTCAAGGACAATACCACTTTTTCATAACAGTATCTAAACAGTAGCACAACACCAATAGAGATCAGAAAGCTCAATCATATGGATGAAATCAGTGGGCGAGTACCAACCTTTGTCAGGAGGCTTATTGTGTAGAGCATACAGATGAAGCACTTCTCTGGAACCATCTATTACTATCTACGATGGTGGCCATGCTTACTATATACTCCTCGATTAGTTTAATGTTTCCAACATCTTCTTGTGCAGTTCCAGTAAAATATATGGTATCTTCAAAGAAGATCCCTGTTTGCACAAGTTGAGATAATTACATATTACATTAAGAGTGGCATCAAATCAGTGGCAAAAAAATTGCTTGTTCCAGCCATAGCAATAAATTAAGATGCAAAACTATATCATTACTTGTGTCATCACAGTTCCAGTGCTTCATTACAGCACCGGGAGTAGATTTTTGTTTTTCTTACGCTTGTTCTTCCCCTTCATCACTTGGTTCAATAAAAGACTAGCTTCGCCTTCAATGTAAGATTTGGCATGTCAATTAGGGAGCACAAGTATAGTACTAAACTTAATTTTCTGATGAAAGTGGCAAAATACAGGCCAGCACTTGTGAAATATCCTTATCTTACCTCAATGGGATATTACGGTGCACATACAGATTGGAAGTCTTGTCTCCATTTGTGCAGTTCACTAAAATCAAGCAACATTATCGTACAAGTAGCACAACATATGAAAGCACACTGCAGAATCATGTGAAATAAGGCTAGTACTGACCTCTCATGATGCGGAATTCAAACAACTCACAAGAAGAAGATCTGAATCAAATTCGCCCTAACAGATAGGAAGTAAGATCTCCTCTTGTGCAGTTCCACTAAGATCAAGCAATCAAGCAACATTGTCGGTGTGACATTTTGGTTGAACTACACAAAACACTCTTAAAACAAAAGTGCTTTGTGCAGTGCAACAAAAGGTCACAATGGCAATGAGGTTAAGTAGATAACCCTGTTTACACAGAGGTGCAAAGGAAACAATTAGTTGTCAATAATGGTGGATGACACAGAAGCCAACAAAAATAAGCATCTACCTTATCTAAATGGGAAAGAAAGCAAGACAGTAGATTTCTCAAACGGTGGCATTGATTAATATTAACATAGAGATTATATTAACAATAAAATTCGTTAAACATGTAATTTACTTTTAACTGTGGCATTGCATCAATTTTCCAGTGGCATTATTAGAGGGTGTTTGTTTACAGGGACATTTTGGTGTAGGGACTAAAAAAACTCCGTGTCAGTCCCATCTAAACCAAATAGGAGGGACTTTTAGGGGCTAAAAGTGGGCATTTGGGACTAAAGAAAGAAGACCCCGAGGGAGTCTTTTTGGGACTTTTCCCAACAGTTGCCCCTGCCACACATCACACCTTGTCTCTATTAGTTCATTACTAGGGGTAACATGGTCTTTTAGCATGTCATTTAATAACCTCTAGTCCATGTTTAGTCCCTGGAACCAAGCATGTAGGGACTAGGGAGTTTTTAACCAAACAGGGCCTTAGATTAACAACAGCTAATGAGTTGCACGGGACAGTGGACGCACCAGCACCATGTGCATCTACTGATGTACTGTGGTCATGCACAGTCTGTTGCAACAAAGAACAAACAACCAAGGAGCATATTTGTGTTGGTCCCAGTTTTGTTATCTTTAGACACCTTTCCCTATGTGAGCGCAGCAAATCTAGTCCTGCTCAAACTCTACAGCCTTGTCCCTTCCTTTCCTTTTTGAACTAGTACTTTCGCCCCTTCCTTTCCTCTTTGAACCACGTCCTAGATTTATGCGATACAACTTTCCCCACTACTTTCCCCCATTCCTTTCCTCTTTGAACCACGGCCTAGATTCATGCTATACAACTTTCCCCCTTCATTTCCTCTTTGAACCATGTCCTAGATTCATGCTATATACAACTTTTCCCACTACTTTCCCCCACTCCTTTCCTCTTTGAACCACGTCCTAGATTCATGGTATACATGCAGCTAGAGCAATGCATGTGGAGTAAGTAAATTATACCTTAAGGTTCTTGGGGCGTGGTTTGGTAGGCGACGGGACGGCGACGAAGAAGAAGGGGTCGGAGGCCCTCCCGTGCCGCCGCTTGGTGGAAAGTGAACAGCTGTGCCGGTAGTCCCTCGCCAACGGCGAGAACGTTAAGCCTCCTTCCCTTCCCAGCGGACGGATCCTGCCGGCTGATTGAGCAACAGTGAGGGGAGAGAGAGGCCAATGAAGTCTTGTTTAGATCTGGAGAGGGCGACTACTCCCTCCGTTCCAAATTACTCGTCGAAGAAATGGATGTATCTAGAACTAAAATACATCTAGATACATCCATAACTGCGACAAGTACTCCCTCCGTTCCAAAATAGATGACTCAACTTTGGACTAGAGTTAGTACAAAGTTGAGTCATCTATTTTGGAACGGAGGTCGGAACAGAGGGAGTACAAGCGCTGAGGCTCTAGTGGGAGAAGGCGAGAGAGTGTGAAGAGAGCAACTACAAGCGCTGAGGCTCCAGCGTGTATATATATACTCGAGAGAGAGTGTGAAGCGTGCAAACCCTAGAAAACATTTTGACCAGTCAAAGAATCCTCCTGGCACAAATTATGCTCAAGTGTAGTCATCGAACCCGAGACCTCAAGTTAGAAGGTGCAACGGGACCAAGGTGCGTGCGTGTGTGCGTGTGTGTGTGTGTGTGTGTGTGTGTGTGTGTGTGTGTGTGTGTGTGTGTGTGTGTGTTTAATAGCATGTGTGTGTTAGAGAGAGCGACAGATCGACCTACTCCTACAGAGAGATGTTGTGTAGTGTACGATTTTAGCTGCGAGAGTCGGTGCATCCTCTCGTTTCCGGGCGTGTCCGGTAGGGACATGCGGACAGCTGCCACGCCCGCTCCTGACCAGCCTGGCCCACCCAAAGCCCCTCCATCGCCCGCGCGCGCTTCCTGCCTGAAACGGTCAGCGCCACTCCAAAGAATCGGTGCCTCATTCATGCCCGGGCAGAGCGGACGCGACCTCTCACTGGCGCAAGAGTGATGGTTACTGTTGGGTCTATGTGATTTAACGGCTCCTTGGTCTTTATTACTGAGGTGGTAGGACTGCTGGATGTCCCACGCTTTCGGTGAAAGGAGGTACTACTACTATATTACATTTTTCTCCATTCTTACAGCGGAGGCATGCAAGAGCAGTGAAAACACACAGGCTCAGTGATTACATGGCCCATCTCACACTATCACCGTGTGACACCTAACTCTTTACATAGTACTCCCTCCGTTCCTAAGTATTACTAGATGAGTCCCCGCGCATTGCCGCGGAACAGCGGTATATCTCTCTGCGCAAAATTATCGATTTCATAGAACTAAAAAAAACTCTATAACCGCATGACAAATGTGGTAGACAAACTAAATAAACTCCCATCATCATTTAGATCATCCCACGTAAGGAAAAAAGATCAGCCAACTCCTACTGCATAATGGGATTATATTTTTTTTTGACATGTTAATGGGACTTAAAAGCTCACTTATATGCATGCTACCGGTGCATGCTTGCATGGAGACATGTTGATGTGATTTAAAACCCACTCACATGCATGTGCCACGGTATTTCTGCATGCTTGCATGTGGCTTAGTGCGGAGCCTCTCAACGTCTAGATCATACGGCTATTATGGTTTGATTTACTTCATCTAACGGCTACATCAATTTTGATGATGTGGCTCAAGGAGAGGATAGAGAATTCCTAGTAGTGGGGGCTAGCTATTACTAGTAGATAAGTCTTTGTAGAGATTCCACTATATACGAAACAAAATGAATGAATACTACACTTAAAATGCATCTATATACATCCGCATGTGGTACATGCTGAAATCTCTACAAAGACTTATATTTAGGAACGGGGGAGACGACGTACTAAGCAAGCTTCTCCTCATTCTACGAGTTGACGGGACACATCAAAAGTACTCCAGTGTATAGAGCCTTGCCTCTAAGGTAGGCCCCACATGGTTTGCCTCTTTTTTTAACATAACACGTCAAGTCGCAATTTGTTTATTCACCCATGGTAGACGATCCTCCCTCCACCAAGTGGACAACTAGTACACGTGCCAAATTACCACGTTGGTTGCCTTTTTCGTACAAAAATGAGCTCCACAGTGTACCCGCGCGGGTGTGGTTGGGAAAGAGACGGGAGTACGTGCGCCATGCATGCACCTCTTCTCTTCGTGCACATCCCCCACCTACGTGGGTGTGTGTGAGAGATACAAACCGCGTTCATGAGTGTTTTTTGTTTTGGGGTGGGGGTGGGGGTTGATTTCGTGAATTATTTCTGGGAATATGTGTCGATGACATCTCAAACAAAATTTTGCATGCAATGTGTGTGAAATGGAGGCCTATCCATATCATACATAGAGGTCGGGCAATCCACGATAAGAGAGGGAGGGGTCATAGCTATCAATAGAGTCGAAGAGAGGATCAAGTGGGTGGGTGCGAGATCAATGAAGAGAGCCATCAAAATTGTGTGTGTGTGTGCAAGTCAAAGATATAGGGCGATTGGCCTACCGGAACATTAGAGGGCACATTTCAAGTTTGTGTGTAGCAGGGAGACATGACTAGAGTGCTCGATGTATCAGTGTGTGTGGGGGGAGGGGGTGGGGGAGGGGTAGGCAGAGGCCTAACTATAGAGGTAAAACGACTCATATATGTGTTGAGAAGGAGAGACCCAGCTATGTCTTGAGGGAGATCGGTCGACATCCATACATAACTGAAGGACGGGAAATATGATGGGACAGAGAGGGAGGAGAGAGAGAGGAGGGATAGGGGTAGAGTGCTGGATGGGTGATGGAGTTGCTTCTCGAAGATGGTGGGAGAGGCCTACTAGACAAACTGAGGGCGGAACTGCAATGTTATCAATAAGAGTGGGGATGTGTTTCTGTGTGTGCCTGTGCGTGATAGATCTGTCGGGACACATCCATGGATGATGAAGGGGAACCATGTGTTTGGTAAGCAAACCTAACTAGATCGGTAGATCAATTGTTGTCTGTCGGAGGAAGGGAGAGACACAACTAATGAGGTAGACCGATTGACGTGTGGGTAAAAACGAATTATAAGGACCTAGCTAGCTATATGTATAGCGAGAGATCGGTCGGTGTACGTCCATTTGTTAGAGGCAAATAAGGCCCAGCGAGATGGATAGACAGAGAGAATGGAGCTAGGAGGTGATGCGAGAGGCCCAACTACTAGCTAGATACGGGGAGGAGTGTGCGGTTGTGAGATCGATGAAAAGAGGGGCGAGAGTTTACACGTGTGTCTGACTGTATGAGAGACACGAGGCAAGGACACATAAAGGAGGAGATTGAAGGTGCGTGTGTATGTTTTAGGCAGGCATCGCTGGAGAGGTTTATCGATTGGTGTGTGTCGGAAAGGAGTTGTGGAGACTCTAGGAGAATGACCTAAAGAAAAAATGAATGTGCCCGGTGTATAGAATGCCGAGGGAGGGGGGGCGAGGAGGGCGTGTGCATGCACGAGAGAAAGTTAGTGGTAGCTACAAAGGTTAGAGGAATGTGTGGGTGTAAGAGACTAACAAAGATCATAATTTGATATGAAAGTGGATTCATATATTTGAATAGGAGATCATAGTGTTTTAAACATTGCATGCATGAATATAGCGGTGATATACGTGCTGTGCACATGTTATACCATAATGTGATAATGCATGGCGTTTGCAACTCACAGCTAAATGCCAAACAATCTAAACCATACTATACATCAAACAATCTCACATTTTATTTGAATTTGTGATAATGTGTGGCGTTTGCAGCTTACAACTAAATATCGAACAATCTAAACAATACTATATATCGAACATTCTCACATTTTATTTGAATTTGTGGTAACGTGTGGTGTTTGCAACTCACATCTAAATACTTGTAGGCGTAGGGGGCGGGGCACCATACATAATGTGATAAACACATTATACATATGAGACATGGTTTAGATTATGAAGATCTAGCTAGATCTAGAAATGTAATGTGAGTTGAAATCAAAATAAAGTGGATTCAAAAAATCTAGTTCGAGTTCATATAGTACACATAGTTCATATGTAACTCGAGACTAATCATGTGGTGTCCTATGAAGATAATACACAAACGATGGTTTAACTTGACAATAATGATGATTGTAGATCTTATTAAAACAGAGAAGCGAATTCAAATGCTTTGACTTCACAACAATCATTACTGTAGATCTTATTCAAATAGAGAAACAAATTCAAATTTAGTTCATATTGAAGCGGTAGTATATACGTTTGGAATGCACTAAAACATTCATTTGAGTAGTAGGTTGCATGCATTATACACGTAGCGAAATATTTTAATTGAACATAACATGAATTCAAAGTTTTGAATGACATTTGTAGTGCGCATTGATTTGGTAGAATACACGTTAGGCTTGTCCGGAAATTTCAACCCGCGCCTTGTTAGCCCAAAATATTTAAGATATATCTTTGTCTCGTTGTGCTCCGACAACTCCCTCCATCTCAACCCGCGTCTTGCTATTCCGAAATTACAACGCGCACGAAAACTCCCACCTCCTGTGAAATCCCGACACGCGAAATGCCCGTGGTACCCCTGAACCAAAAGAACCGCCTCAAATCGGTGGGGGTACTTTCGTAACTTACCCCACATTTCGGACAAGCGCGTCTCTAAGCCATGGTTCCCCACTGCCATCCCATCCGCCCACCCATTCGTACACCGAGGCCGCGAAAACCCGCGACGAAACCCCACACCCTGCTCCGTCCGCCACCCAGTCGGAGCCTCTTCCCCGACGATGTCGTCCACAGCAACACCTCGACGTCCCTCATCCACCGTACCAGATGAGGATCCGTCGTCGATCCCATCGCCCCGCCGGTTCAGCCACCCCGTCCTCCACCTCCAAGGAGCTGCCCCAACATTCCCCTTTACTTTCGCGCCACCTCCATTCCCACACCACCATCTTCACCGTTTCCTCGGATGAAGCTGCGGCCTAATCGGCGCCACCAAAGAGGTTGTACACTAATCGCCGCATTTTCTTCTTGATTCGATCTCACGGTGCTGCCGGCGCTCGGTCCCGAGCCGACACGACGTGGCTCCATCCACGGCGGCGTTGCCGACCACTTCCTCCATGACGTCGCTCCCTCGGCGGCGACGTCCACATCAGTAGGAGCTGCTGCTGCTTTAGCTCTCGCTCACGCTGCTGCTCTGCTCTTACTCTCGGTCCCCTGCCTGGTCTGCTCTTGCTATTGCTCTTGTTCGTGATGCCACTCTCGCTCTTGCTCTTGCTTGCGATGCTGCTCCGATTTAGCTACACATCAGTCAATTGAATCGACTTTTGGGTCAGTCGATTTT
>NC_041384.1:647478559-647533641 GCF_002162155.2 Triticum dicoccoides | reverse complement strand
GGACCGGCGGTGGGGAGTGTTTTCGGGGCGGGCGGGGCGGCGCACCGTTGGTCGCGGGCGGCGGGGGGGCTGCTGTTTGGCCGATGGTGGCTGGTGGCTCAGGGGGGTGGAGGTTGAAGATGAACCGCGGCCCTTGATTTCATATCCAACTGCTGCAAAATCGACTGACCAGAGATGAAAAAGTCAGTCGACCGACGTGTAGCCTCACCTTGCTAGTGCGTTTAGTTTTGATAGCAAAATTCAGTTCTGACAGCAAAATTCAGTTTCGACAGTCAAGTTCAGTTTCGACTGTTAAGTTCAGAGATGAGCGGCTGATGTATTTTACATCTAGCACTTTGTGGTTATGTATTTTACGTCATGTATTGGAGATGCTATTAGAATTCCACTCAGGTTAATGTTGTTCGTTGTCTCTCTTGTCCTACTTCAGCCTCGGCGTCGTACAACTCACCGGAGCTGCTCCAACGACGAAACCCTCCATCACAGCGGAGCAGTACCTCGGGCTCCATCTCCAGACGCCTAAGATCTTCTTCCCCTCCTCCGACAGCAAAGTCATCCAGAGCATCCTCACCGGCCAACCCAATCATGTTGAGATCGACATGGCTTCGCCAAAGAGGTTGTACACTTGTTGCATCTCTTTTTTACTCTACATGTTATATATATTGTCCACTGAGCACACGGATTTTTTCCTTTAGTGTCTCCTTGAAAGAAAAAATGTAGGAATTTTAATTTTCACTTGTCCTCCTTTTCAAATTCCTATTCATGAAGCACAAGACTAAGAGATAGTAGCATAATAGCATTATAACCGTACATTTTCTTGTGGTTTGACTTAATCTCACCGTGCTTCTTTGCATCCTGTGATCTTGCAATTGTTGTGAATCAAACACCCAGATTGGCAGAAATCCTGTGTTTGTAAATTCTCTGTTTTGCACATGCATTCCTATCCTATTCATGTCTATTTCCTATCCCTGCATTGTTGGAATCCTCCAATTCAAACGAGCCCTTACAGAATTACTTCTCTTACAGATAGTTGTCAAAGAAAACCTTGCGTGGTTTGTCCTGGTCCTGCTGCGCCGTCGTCCACCCCAGCTCAACTGCTTCAATGACAGAAGGGTCCAGCACAGCAGGGATCCGGCCTCCAGACTGTCTTTCGCCGCCTCAGATCTTCTTCCCCGCCACTGGCAGCCATGAAAACTGCATTACCATCATCAACCGAGCAGATGACCTCAAGGACTACACGGGTCCGCAAGAGAGGTCGCACTCTTTCGTGTCTGCTTACGTTATGCATCGCTTAATATTACATGTTACTTTATCGTCCTATTCACCGATTAGACTCTGAGTCAGCTCCAAACTAATGGTCAAACTTGAGTTTTTAAATGGTTGTGGGGTACATATCGGGGCCGCTATCAATAGTATCTATCTATTATCTGGTTAATCTCTGGTGTCTACTATGAGTTTCATGTTGGGTGGGAAACAAATAGTAAAGAAGCCATTATTTGTATTTTTTAACTGAAGCCATTATCTGCCTGCTATTATTGGTTTTGGGTCTATCCACAGGTTGCTACCATCACTCTGGATTTCTGCATGCACTCTTTACATAATCTCACTATGTTTTATTCCTATGCATGACAGTTATTGTAAACAATGGAACTGAACATGTAGAGCAAAAGAGACGAGCCTTGCGTGGCAATAAAATTTAATGCAGACGTTGCTCCATGGTAGGTGCAAAGGCAGCCCCCCTCCACGCATTTTGGATTGTAATCGAGAGGAATATATCTGTTCTGAGGGGGATTCAGAAGGAGAAGGCAACTTCTATTTACCCCCTGAGGTATTCGCTCTAACTTGGCATGCCGATGTTGGTTATATCATGCATATGGTGTCTTGCATTCCTTACTTTATACATCAAATATGTCATCTGCTTAGTTTAGACATCCTTTGTGCGAATGCCATCTGTTTAGTTTATTCATCGTTTATGTGAATTATGCAACACCATCTTGTTTAGCCAGGCATCATATATGTGAATTTTGCAATGCCATCCTGCTTAGCCAGTCATCTTATATGTAAATTATATCAGGCCATACTTTTTTTCGTTACATATTACATTTGTCAACAATGTTAGTACATTCAACTGCTCTTCGTGTGCATCAGCCATTTGACACGGTGATGGCAAATTCTGGAGTGAAAACAAGGTCTTCAGAGCAGACTATGCTATCTGACGAAGCGCATATCTCGTTGGTTATGGATAGCTCCCAGAGGAGGATTCAGAGACAGATGACCAGTCCTATTCCCCCCCCCCCCGAGGTGTATGCTCTAACTTGGCAGGGTTATGTTGCTCATATCGTGCATATGGTGTCTCGCATTGCTATGTCATTTGACTATTTTAGACATGCTTTGTGTGAATGCCACATGTTCAATGTCTAATTACCATATATGTGAATTATGCATTGACATCTGGTTGCAAGACATTATATATGTGAATTATACAATGCTATCTTATTGCAAAGGCATTATATATGTGAATTATGCAATGCTATGCTGTTTAGCCAATCATCATGTATGTGAATTATATCATGCTATCATTTTTTGTATTACGTGTTCCATTTGTCGAAAAGTTTGTATATTCAACTACTCTTCCTGTGCATCAGCCATTTGAAGCGGTGATGGAAGTATCTAGAGTGAAAACAAGGTATTCAGAGCAGACAATGCTACCTGCTGAAGCAGACATCTTGCTGGTTACTGAGAGCTCCTCGAAGGAGGATTCAGAGACTGATGACCAGTCCTGTTTCCCCCCTGAGGTCTATTCTCAAACTTGGCAGGGTTATATTACCCATGTCATGCATGTTGTCTTGCATTGCATAGATTTTACATCATATATGGATTGCCATCTGCTTACTTGCTTACTATATAAATCATATATTTGAATTATATCATGCCATCATGTTTACATAGTACATACACATCATCTATCTGAATTATGGCATGGCAACCCATTTAATAAAGACATCATATAGTTATATCATCTCATCCTGTTTAATGTTTACAGTCATCATATTTTGAATTATGGCATTCTATCCGTGAATGTATGTGAATTATGGCATGACAACCTATTTAATAAACACATTATATAGTTATGTCATGTCATCCTATTTACATAGTCTCATATTTTGAACTATGTCTTTCCATCTTTTTTAGTTAGCCATCATAATGTGAAGTTGTGTCATGCTATCCTGTTTAGTTAGCCATCATATATGTGAAATTGTGTCATGCTATCATGTTTGGTTAGACAACATAAATATGAATTATTTCATGCCCTCTTTTATTCCCCACTATCCATTGCACCTGTCTATCATACAATGTCTATACTTTCAATCACTTTTCTTGTTTATCAGCCATTTGAATTGGAGAGCGTGATGGCAGTATCTAAGGGAGTAACAACATGGTCTTCAGAAAAGATAGTGCTACCAGTTGATGCAGATAGAACCACGGTTGTACTTGCCCAAGGACCAGATCCACCACACATAACCCAGCCTCTCGCAGATTGTACCCCTACCCAGTTGGACAGAGAACCAGCTACACCCCTTCTAACCCCAACCCCGACAGATAGTAACCCAGTTCCAGTTGACACAACACCGTCTCCACCACAGAGCACCCAAACACGAGCAGTTAGTAAGGGAACTGTAGTGCCCAAAGCACGAGGACCACCACTCTGAATCCCAACTCAACGCTTAAAGGAGAAGAAGATTTGTTCTCAGGTCAGGTTCTGTAGCTACGGTTCATACTCCTCTGCTCTTGCATTATTGTATTTACTCATACCAACTATTTTCAAATTTGAAGGATGGAATTGAAACTCCAATGGCGCAACAGGTATGTTTTAAACCTGTTTCTTTAACTGGTTTGCTGTTGTAACCTACTCTATGTTGATTTCAGTTTCAATTGAATAAACAGTTATGTTCTCATGTCATGCACATTACAAGTGTTGTTATTGCTCTATAGTTACCCACACTTATATTCTGTCTATTCTGCTTTGTCTTGAACAAATATTATTTGAACTGTGTCTCTATCTTGATTTGGCAACAAAAACTAGAATGATATAGACCATAAAGTGACCATGGTACATAGATATATGTTTGTTTCATGTTGTTATCCTGTCCATTTTACTACTGAACTCATGTACCAAAATGAGTTTCATATACAACATGGTAAACATGTGATGTGTCTGCTTGTTTCTCTTTTAGAATGCGGACAAAATATTAGAGAACAGTACCGCGTTATCCAATGGTAAAGGAAGTAATGCAGATAAAGGTTCAAGATAGTGAGACATCCCTGCTGGTCTCCAAGAAAGCTGATAAAAACTATCTTGATGACAGTGATGGAACCCAAAAGTCATGTCTTGATGTAGTGTTCGAGTTACTGGCCACTACTGCTGGCAGAAGCTCTTCAAACTCGTTGCCTAAATCATTTCGTCTTCTTGAGTCTCAACTTCAAGTTGAAAGACATTGATCAGATGTGCTGCGACAGGAAGCTGAAGGACTGAGGAAGTCCCTGCAGAATTCAGATGCATATTTTCTGGTGCAACAGCAAGCGCTGGAGGATTTAAGCGCCAAACAAGAGAAAGTTAATAAGCTTGCTAAGCATCTTGCCAGCATTATGGGTACCCAGGATATTGTTTCTTCAGATCTTCTAAAGTGGTTTTAGTTCTGGATTTGTTTTGCTGCGGCGTTTATTTGCGATGGTCGCCAACTTTGACAACCAGTGTATATGATATGCTGCTTTGTTCCCTATATTTGCACTAGTGGCGAACTTTGATGCCCAGTGGATGTAATATGTGTAATAGCCATGATAGCCTAGCGTTAATTGCTTGCTTATTTATTTCCTTGTTGTCTTGTTTATTTGTTTGCTTGTAGTCATTGCAGTTCTTTTTCCGCGGTTAGCTAGTGGCTGCAATAACCTATTTTTTAAAACTAGGCCACAATAACCATGGGCTAATATTTACTGTAGTGACACTGGGCCTCCTACTGGCCATAGAAACAGTGGGCCTTCTACGGGCTATAGAAACAATGGGCCTTCTACGGGCCATAGAAACAATGGGCCTTCTGCGGGTCGTATCATCAATGGGCCTTATACGAGCCGTATGATCGACTGGCCAAACATGGGCCAAACAGACCGCATTATGGCCGTAAACGGGCTAGAGTTGGAATCATCCGTTCGTGGGCCGACCATAACGGGCCATCGTTAATAGGCCGTATTTGATGACTCTATGAAAACGGCCCAACGTATTAACGGACCACAAACGGGCCGACTGTAACCACGGGCTGAATTTGGCCCACAAGCAGAAAATGACAGTAACGGGCCGTAAGTAAACGAATGCTGGAAATGAGCCCAAGAATAAATGGGCTCTAAGAAGGCCAAAAGATAACATGGGCTGAAAACGGCCCAACAGAATAACGGGCCGTTAATGGGTATAAAGTGATACACTGTTCATTACGGGCCAGTTTCACCACAGGCCGTTAATGGGTGTAAAGTGATACACTGTCCATTACGGGCCAGTTTCACCATGGGTCGTTAATAGGCCAAGAGTTACATAGGGCCTCATATGGGCCAAAAGACGTCATGGGCCATACATGGGCCAGAAGTGAAACCGGGCTGGAATCATATTGGGTGGCCCAGATGACGCTACTGGGCCTAATTCAGATAGGGCGTAATGGGCCTTGGGTTAGCGGGCTATAAATGGGCTATATGCGAACATGCCGTTAACAGGCTTTACATGGGCTGGCCCACCATCTTTTGACCAAGTCAAACGGGCCGGCCTTTTCACAGGAATGGGCCTCTGTTGGGTCGTGCCACGTGTCGACGTATCATAGGCGCCTTCTGTCCAATGAGTGGATGACATCTGTCCCAACGATGAGCCGACACGTGTTTCCTCCAGCCAATGATGATTTTACACGTGTAAAATCCCTATTGGTCGGGGCTGTTAATGGGTTATCGGATCCAAAACCTGGCCCGATAGCTTAACGGCGTTCCGTTACGGTGGATGCCACGTGTCGGTCACCCTTGACGAAAGCACTTCTGTGACGTGGGATTTATTGTCATGGAAGTGGACACTTCCGTGATAATAATTTTGGTAATGTCATGAAACACTTCTACGACAGCACTGGTATGACTATCTTGATTCTGTCATAAAATCGTCATGGATGTACATGCATGACAGAAAATGCGACCTACTGTGACAAACACGTATCATCACAGAAGTGTATTTTTTTGTAGTGGTAGGTCTGATGTAAACTACTCACACTTCATCGAAAGGGCTATGGTGTTGATGTAGAAGCCCTCCGTGATCGATGCCCCCTCCGGCGGAGCTCCAGAACAGGCCCCAAGATGGGATCTCGTGGATACAGAAAGTTACGTCGGTGGAATTAGGGTTTTGGTTCCGTATCTGGTAGTTTGGGGGTACGTAGGTATATATTGGAGGAAGGAGTATGTCGGTGGAGAAACAGGGGGCCCACGAGGGTGGAGGGCGCGCCCAGGGGGGTAGGCACGCCCTCTACCTCGTGGCCTCCTGGTTGATGTCTTGACGTAGGGTCCTAGTCCTCTGGATCATGTTCGTTACGAAAATCACGTTCCCGAAGGTTTCATTTCGTTTGGACTCCGTTTGATATTCTTTTTCTGTGAAACCCTAAAATAGGCAAAAAAACAACAATTCTGGGCTGGGCCTCCGGTTAATAGGTTAGTCCCAAAAATAACATAAAAGTGTATAATAAATCCCAATAATGTCCAAAACAAAATATAATATAGCATGGAACAATAAAAAATTATAGATACATTGGAGATATATCAAGCATCCCCAAGCTTAATTCCTGCTCGTCCTCGAGTAGGTAAATGATAAAAACAGAATTTTTGATGTGGAATGCTACTTGGCATAATTTCAATGTAATTCTCTTAATTGTGGTATGAATATTCAGATCCGAAAGATTCAAAGGCAAAAGTTTAATATTGACATATAAATAATAATACGTCAAGCATACTAACTAAGCAATTATGTCTCTTCAAAATAACATGGCCAAAGAAGGTTATCCCGACAAAATCATATAGTCTGGGTATGCTCCATCTTCACCACACAAAGTATTCAAATCATGCACAACCCCGATGACAAGCCAAGCAATTGTTTCATACTTTTAATGTTCTCAAACTTTTTCAATCTTCACGCATACACGAGCGTGAGCCATGGACATAGCACT
Source organism: Triticum dicoccoides (assembly GCF_002162155.2). Classification (NCBI taxonomy): domain Eukaryota; kingdom Viridiplantae; phylum Streptophyta; class Magnoliopsida; order Poales; family Poaceae; genus Triticum; species Triticum dicoccoides. Next base: position 647,526,409 of record NC_041384.1, on the reverse strand, counting down.
ATAGGTGGAATAGAATGGTGGTTGTGGAGAAGACAAAAAGAGGGAAGATAGTCTCACATCAACTAGGCGTATCAATGGGCTATGGAGATGCCCATCAATAGATATCAATGCGAGTGAGTAGGGATTGCCATGCAACGGATGCACTAGAGCTATAAGTATATGATAGCTCAACAAAAAGAAACTAAGTGGGTGTGCATCCAACTTGGTTGCTCATGAAGACTGATACGTCTCCGTCGTATCTACTTTTCCAAACACTTTTGCCCTTGTTTTGGACTCTAACTTGCATGATTTGAATGGAACTAACCCAGACTGACGCAGTTTTTAGTAGAATTACCATGGTGTTATTTATGTGCCGAAACAAAAGTTCTCAGAATGACCTGAAACTTCACGGAACGTCTTTTCGGAATAAATAAAAAATCCTTGCAAAAGATGAAGACCAGGGGGCCACACCCTAGCCACGAGGGTGGGGGGCGCGCCTGTCCCCCTAGGGCGCGCCCCCCTACCTCGTGGGCCCCCTGGAGCTCCTCCGACCTCAAATCCAACTCTATATATTTGGTTTCGGAGAGAAAAAAAATCAGAGAGAAAGATTCATCGTGTTTTATGATACGGAGCCGCCGCCAAGCCCTAAAACCTCTCAGGAGGGCTGATCTGGAGTCCGTTCGGGCCTCCGGAGAGGGGAATCCGTCGCCATCGTCATCATCAACCATCCTCCATCACCAATTTCATGATGCTCACCGCCGTGCGTGAGTAATTTCATCATAGGCTTGCTGGACGGTGATGGGTTGGATGAGATTTATCATGTAATCGAGTTAGTTTTGTTAGGGTTTGATCCCTAGTATCCACTATGTTCTGAGATTGATGTTGCTATGACTTTGCTATGCTTAATGCTAGTCACTAGGGCCCGACTGCCATGATTTCATATCTGAACCTATTATGTTTTCATCAATATATGAGAGTTCTTGATCCTATCTTGCAAGTCTATAGTCACCTATTATGTGTTATGATCCGTTAACCCCGAAGTGACAATAATCGGGATACTTACCGGTGATGATCGTAGTTTGAGGAGTTCATGTATTCACTGTGTGTTAATGCTTTGGTCTGGTACTCTATTAAAAGGAGGCCTTAATATCCCTTAGTTTCCGCTAGGACCCCGCTGGCACGGGAGGGTAGGACAAAAGATGTCATGCAAGTTCTTTTCCATAAGCACGTATGACTGTATTCGAAATACATGCCTACATTACATTGATGAATTGGAGCTAGTTCTGTGTCACCCTAGGTTATGACTGTTACATGATGAACCGCATCCGGCATAATTCTCTATCGCCGATCCATTTCCTACGAGCTTTCCATATATTGTTCTTCGCTTATTTACTTTTCCGTTGCTATTGCTATCATCACTACAAAATACCAAAAACATTACTTTTGCTACCGTCACTACTACTATCATATTACTTTGCTACTAAACACTTTGCTGCAGATATTAAGTTTCCAAGTGTGATTGAATTGACAACTCAGCTGCTAATACTTGAGAATATTCGTTGGCTCCCCTTGTGTCGAATCAATAAATTTGGGTTGAATACTCTACCCTCAAAAACGGTTGCGATCCCCTATACTTGTGGGTTATCAAAGACCTAGGGCATTTTGAGGAAGCCCATCGTTGGAATATACAAGCCAAGTTCTATAATGAAAAATTCCCACTAGTATATGAAAGTGATAACATAGGAGACTTTCTATCATGAAGATCATGGTGCTACTTTGAAGCACAAGTGTGGAAAAAGGATAGTAGTATTGCCCCCTTTTTTTGGGCCTTCTTTTTTTTCTTTAGCCTTTCCCTTTTTTTATTTGGGACAATAATCTATGAATGATGATCATCACACTTCTATTTATTTACAACTCAATGATTACAACTCGATACTAGAAGAAAGTATGACTCTATATGAATGCCTCCGGCGGTGTATCGGGATAGCAATGATGCATGAGTGACTTATATGAAAGAATTATGAACGGTGGCTTTGCCACAACTAAAATGTCAACTACATGATCATGCAAAGCAATATGACAATGATGGAGCGTGTCATGATAAACAGAACGGTGGAAAGTTGCATGGCAATATATCTATGAATGGCTATGGACATGCCATGATAGGTAAGTATGGTGGCTGTTTTGAGGAAGATATATGGTGGGTGTATGATACCGGCAAAAGGTGCGCGGTATTAGAGAGGCTAGCAATGGTGGAAGGGTGACAGTGCGTATAATCCATGGACTCAACATTAGTCATAAAGAACTCACATACTTATTGCAACAATCTATTAGTTATCGAAGCAAAGTACTACACGCATGCTCCTAGGGGGATAGATTGGTAGGAAAAGACCATCGCTCGTCCCTGACCGCCACTCATAAGGAGGACAATCAATAAATACATCATGCTCCGACTTCTTAACATAACGGTTCACCATACGTGCATGCTACGGGAATCACAAACTTCAACACAAGCATTTCTCAAATGCACAACTACTCAACTAGCACGACTCTAATATCACCATCTCCATATCTCAAAACAATTATCAAGTTTCAAACTTCTCATAGTATTCAACACACTCATAAGAAAATTTTATTTATTAATCTTGAATGCCTCAAATAATTAAATCAAATTACCATGCTGTTTTGTAGGACTCTCAAAATAATCTAAGTGAAGCATGAGAGATATAAGTGAAGCACATAGAGTATTCTAATAATTTCCGAAGCATGTGTGTGTCTCTCTCAAAAAAGTTTGTTCAGCAAGTATGATTGTGGAAAGCTAAAAAATAAATACTCAAATAATACAAGACGCTCCAAGCAAAACACATATCATGTGGTAAATAAAAATATAGCTCCAAGTAAAGTTGCCGATAGAAGTAGACGAAAGAGGGGATGCCTTCTGGGGAATCCCCAAGCTTTGGCTTTTGGGTGTCCTTAGATTATCTTGGGGGTTCCATGGGCATCCCCAATCTTAGGATCTTGCCACTCCTTGTTCCATAATCCATCAAATCTTTACCCAAACTTGAAAACTTCACAACACAAAACTTAAAGTAGAAAATCTCGTGAGCTCCGTTAGCGAAAGAAAACAAAACACCCCTTCAAGTTACTGTAATGAACTCATTCTTTATTTATATTGGTGTTAAACCTACTGTATTCCAACTTCTCTATGGTTTATAAACTATTTTACTAGCCATAGATTCATCAAAATAAGCAAACAAGACACGAAAAACAGAATCTGTCAAAAACAGAACAGTCTGTAGTAATCTGTAACCAACGCAAGATATGGAACCCAAAAATTCTAAAATAAATTTATGAACGTGAGGAATTTATCTATTAATCATCTTCAAAAAGAATTGACTAAATATCACTTCCGAATAAAAATGGCAGCAGTTCTCGTGAGCGCTAAAGTTTCTGTTTTTTACAGCAAGATTAACAAGACTTTCCCCAAGTCTTCCCAGCGGTTCTACTTGGGACAAACACTAATTAAACACAAAAAGACAACCAAAATAGAGGCTAGATAAATTATTTATTACTAAGCAGGAGGAAAAACCAAGGAATAAAAATAACATTGGGTTGCCTCCCAACAAGCGCTATCGTTTAACGCCCCTAGCTAGGCATAAAAAGCAAGGATAAATCTAGGTGTTGCCATCTTTGGTAGGCAATCCATAAGTGGCTCTCATAATAGATTCATAAGGTAATTTAATTTTCTTTCTAGGAAAGTGTTCCATGCCTTTCCTTAATGGAAATTGGAATCTAATATTTCCTTCCTTCATATCAATGATTGCACAAACGTTCTAAGGAAAGGTCTACCAAGAATAATAGGACATGAAGGATTGCAATCTATGTCAAGAACAATAAAATCTACGAGCACATAATTCCTATTTGCAACAATAAGAACATCATTAATTCTTTCCTTAGGTTTCTTAATAGTGGAATCCGCAAGGAGCAAGTTTAAAGAGCAATCATCAAAATCACGGAAACCTAACAAATCACACAAAGTCTTTGGAATCATGGAAACACTAGCACCCAAATCACAGAAAGCATAGCATACATGATCTTTAATTTTAATTTTAATAGTAGGTTCCCACTCATCATAAAGTTTTCTAGGGATAGAAACTTCCAACTCAAGTTTTTCTTCATAAGATTGCATCAAAGCATTAACGATATGTTTAGTGAAAGCTTTATATTGACTATAAGCATGAGGAGAATTTAGCACGGATTGCAACAAGGAAATAAAATATATCAAAGAGCAATTGTCATAATTAAATTCCTTGAAATCCAAAATAGTGGGTTCATTAATATTTAAAGTTTTGACTTCTTCAATCCCACTTTTAACAATTTTAGCATCAACATCTAAAGACTTAGAATTCTGGGAATGCCTTCTAGGTAAAGGTGGATCATATTCAGTCCCATCATTATCAAGATTCATATTGCAAAACAAAGATTTAATAGGGGACACTTCAATAACTTTTAGATCTTCATCTTTATTATCATGGAAACTAGAAGAACACGCTTTTATAAAGCAATCTTTCTTAGCACGCATCCTAGCGGTTCTTTCTTTGCACTCAGCAATGGAAATTCTCATGGCTTTGAGATACTCATTGATATCATGCTTAGGTGGAATAGATCTAAGTTTCAAAGAATCAACATCAAGAGAAATTCTATCAATGTTCCTAGCCAACTCATCAATCTTAAGCAATTTTTCTTCAATCAAAGCATTGAAATTCTTTTGCGAAGTAATAAATTCTTTAATATTAGATTCAAAATCAGAGGGCATCTTATTATAATTTCCATAAGAATTGTTGTAGGAATTACCATAATTATTAGAGAAATTACTAGGATACGGCCTAGGGTTAAAGTTTCCTTTATATGCGTTGTTACCAAAATTATTCCTACCAACAAAATTCACATCCTTAGATTAGTTATTATTCTCAATCAAAGTAGACAAAGGCATATCATTGGGATCAGAAGAAAGACTTTTATTAGCAAATAATTTCATAAGTTCATCCATCTTTCCACTCAAAACATTAATTTCTTCTATCGCATGCACTTTCTTATTAGTAGATCTTTCAGTGTGCCATTGAGAATAATTAACCATAATATTATCTAGGAGTTTAGTAGCTTCTCCTAAAGTGATTTCCATAAAAGTGCCTCCCGCGACCGAATCTAAAAGATTTCTAGAAGCAAAATTCAATCCGGCATAAATTTTTTGTATAATCATCCACAAATTCAAACCATGCGTAGGGCAATTACATATCATTAATTTCATCCTCTCCCAAGCTTGTGCAACATATTCGTGATCAAGTTGCTTAAAATTAATAATATCGTTTCTAAGAGAGATGATCTTAGCGGGAGGAAAATACTTAGAGATAAAAGCATCTTTGCACTTATTCCACGAATCCATACTATTTTTAGGCAAAGACGAAAACCAAGCTTTAGCACGATCTCTAAGTGAAAAAGGAAATAGCTTCAATTTAACAATATCATTATCCACATCTTTCTTCTTTTGCATATCACACAAATCAACGAAGCTATTTAAATGGGTAGCGGCATCTTCACTAGGAAGGCTGGAAAACGGATCTTTCATGATAAGATTCAGCAAGGCAGCATTACTTTCACAAGATTCAGCATCGGTAAGAGGATCAATCGGAGTGCTAATAAAATCATTTTTGTTGGTATTGGTAAAGTCACACAATTTAGTGTTATCTTGAGCCATCGTGACAAGCAAGCAATCCAACACACAAGCAAACAAGAAACAGGCAGAAAGAGGCAAATAGAGAAAGAGAGGGAGGATAGAGAGAGAGAGAGAGAGGGCGAATAAAACGGCAAGGGTGAAGTGGGGCAGAGGAAAACGAGAGGCAAATGGAAAATAATGTAATGTGGGAGATAAGGGTTGTGATGGGTACTTGGTATGTTGACTTTTGCGTAGACCTCCCCGGCAACGGCGCCAGAAATCCTTCTTGCTACCTCTTGAGCACTTGCGTTGGATTTCCCTTGAAGAGGAAAGGGTGGCAAAGTAACATAAGTATTAACCTTAGTTTTTGAGAACCAATGTATCAATCCAGTAGGAGGCCACACACGAGTCCCTCGCACCTACACAAACAAATAAATCCTCGCAACCAACGCGATCAGGGGCTGTCAATCCCTACACGGTCACTTACAAGAGTGAGATCTGATAGACATGATAAGATAATATTTTTGGTATTTTATGATAAAGATGCAAAGTAAAATAAAAGGCAATAAAAATAACTAAGTATTGGAAGATTAATATGATGGAAGATAGACCCGGGGGCCATAGGTTTCACTAGTGGCTTCTCTCAAGAGCATAAGTATTCACGGTGGGTAGACAAATTACTGTTGAGCAATTGAAAGAATTGATTATAGTTATGAGAATATCTAGGTATGATCATGTATATAGGCATCACGTCCGAGACAAGTAGACCGACTCCTTCCTGCATCTACTACTATTACTCCACACATCGACCGCTATCCAGCATGCATCTAGAGTATTAAGTTCAAGAGAACAGAGTAACGCTTTAAGCAAGATGCCATGATGTAGTGGGATAAACTCATGCAATATGAAATAAAACCCATCTTGTTATCCTCGATGGCAACAATACAATACGTGCCTTGCTGCCCCTACTGTCACTAGGAAAGGACACCGCAAGATTGAACCCAAAGCTAAGAACTTCTCCCATTGCAAGAAAGATCAATCTAGTAGGCCAAACCAAACTGATAATTCGAAGAGACTTGCAAAGATAACCAATCATACATAAAAGAATTCAGAGGAGATTCAAATATTGTTCATAGATAAACTTGATCATAAACCCACAATTCATCGGCCTCAACAAACACACCGCAAAAATAAGATTACATCGAATAGATCTCCACAAGAGAGGGGGAGAACTTTGTATTGAGATCCAAAAAGAGAGAAGAAGCCATCTAGCTAATAACTATGGACCCGTAGGTCTGAGGTAAACTACTCACACTTCATCGAAAGGGCTATGGTGTTGATGTAGAAGCCCTCCATGATCGATGACCCCTCCGGCGGAGCTCCGGAATAGGCCCCAAGATGGGATCTCGAGGATACAGAAAGTTACGGCGGTGGAATTAGGGTTTTGGCTCCGTATCTGGTAGTTTGGGGGTACGTAGGTATATATGGGAGGAAGGAGTACATCGGTGGAGCCACAGGGGGCCCACGAGGGTGGAGGGCGCGCCCAGGGGGGTAGGCGCGCCCCCTACCTCGTGGCCTCCTGGTTGATCTCTTGACGTAGGGTCCAAGTCCTCTGGATCATGTTCATTCCAAAAATCATGTTCCCGAAGGTTTCATTCCGTTTGGACTTCGTTTGATATTCTTTTTCTGTGAAACCCTAAAATAGGCAAAAAACAGCAATTCTGGGATGGGCCTTCGGTTAATAGGTTAGTCCCAAAAATAATATAAAAGTGTATAATAAAGCCCAATAATGTCCAAAACAGAATATAATATAGCATGGAACAATCAAAAATTATAGATACGTTGGAGACGTATCAGCAACCCATGTGGTTTTGGGGTAATGCTCAGGCTTCCAGTAAGAACCATCAACGTTCATTTTCCTTTCGAACCCAACACCCTCTTTCCTAGGCTTTCGATTCAGAATCTGTTTCTTGAGGGCATCACATACTGTCTGATGCCCTTTGAGACTTTTGTACATTCCTATCTCAAGCAATGTCTTCAACCTGGCATTCTCATCAGCAATACTAGTGGTATCCTCAGCAGAGGGGTTAGTTACCACATCAGCAGTTGAAGATATTGCAACAGTAGTAGCAGTAGAACATCCAACAACAGAAGAAGCGTTATCACGCTCAAAGCATTTTAGACATGGTGGTTCAAATTCTTCCTGAGCGGGACTGGTCTGTTGAGCGCGAAGTGACTCGTTCTCCTTTTGAAGATCTTCATGAGCCACTCTCAATTTCTCAAGTTCTTGCTTCCTTTGAAGATAATCATAGGAAAGCTTTTCATGAGTTGTTGAGAGCGTTTCTTGATGACTTTCAAGTTCCTCGTACTTAACATGAAGATTTTTAATGTCTTCAATTAAGGACTGAGTTTGAGTCATTTCTGCGTCCAACATGTCATCGCTTTTGTCTAACAGTTTTTGAATATGTTCCATAGAAGTCTGTTGCTGTGTTGCAATTTTAGCGAGTGTTTTGTAGGTTTAGATTTACATTCAGAGTCATCTTCACTAGATGTTTGATAGTGAGCATCGCGTGAGTTTACCTTGGCACCACGTGCCATGAAGCAGTAGGTGGGAGCAGAGTCATCCTCGTTAGCATCAGTGTTGGTGAAGAGGCCATCGTCTTCAGTATCGAAGATGGACTTGGTGATGTATGCTGAAGCTAAAGCCAGGCTTGCCACACCTGAATCAGATTCCTCTTTAGACTCCATCTCCACCTCCTCAGATTCAGACTCCTCCTCTGAATCCATTTCCTTGCCTACAAATGCACGACCCTTGCTAGATGAGCTCTTCTTGTGTGATGAAGACTTCGACGAAGACTTGGAAAAAGACTTTGAGGATTTCTTCTTCTTCTTTTCATCAGGCTCGTATTCCTTGCTATTCTTCTTCTTGTTGTTGTTCTCATTGTCCCATTGAGTACATTCAGAGATGTAGTGACCAGGTTTCTTGCACTTGTGGCATGTTCTCTTCTTGTGGTCACGGGAGGAAGCTTCATCATTTCTTGAGTTGGATCTTGAAGACTGTCTAGAGCCTTTCTTCCTGGTGAACCTTTGGAACTTCTTCACAAGCATGGCAAGTTCCTTTCCAATGTATTCAGGATCCTCAAAACTGCAGTCAGATTCTTCTTCAGGTGAGGAAACAACCTTTTCCTTCAAAGCGCGAGTTCGGCCATAGTTGGGACCATATATATCTCGTTTCTCAGATAGCTGGAACTCATGTGTGTTGAGCCTTTCAAGTTCTTGAATCATCAGGGCTAGGGTGTCAAATGAGCTGTCGAGTGATCTCAGGAGTGTCTTGACGATTTCATGCTTGGTGATCTCAGTGGCGCCGAGTGCATGAAGCTCATTTGTGATGTCAGTGAGGCGATCAAACGTCAGCTGAACATTCTCATTGTCATTTCTCTTGAAGTGGTTGAAGAGATTGCGAAGAACATTGATCCTTGAGTCTCTCTGGGTTGATACGCCTTCATTGACCTTGGAGAGCCAGTCCCAGACTAGCTTCACAGTTTCCAGAGCACTCACACGGCCATACTGTCCTTTGGTTAGATGACCACAGATGATGTTCTTGGCAGTAGAATCCAGTTGAATGAACTTCTTGACATCAGCTTGGGTGACGCCTTCACCGGCCTTGGGAACGTTGTTCTTGACGACATACCAGAGGTCGACATCAATGGCTTCAAGATGCATGTGCATCTTATTCTTCCAGTAGGGGTAATCAGTGCGATCGAAGACAGGGCACGCAACAGAGACTTTGATTATCCCTGCAGTCAACATAGCTAAAACTACAGGTGGTTAAACCGAATCACACAGAACCAGGGAGCACCTTGCTCTAATACCAATTGAAAGTGGTAGTTATCGACTAGAGTGGGGGTGAATGGGCGATTTTTATGAAAGTCTTCAATGTAGGGGGTTTTGAAGACAAACAGTAGAAATGAACCTATTAACATGCAGCGGAAGGTAGACTACACTAGACAAGCCATAGTCAAGTAAGCAATGAAGTGAAAGTACGAAGACTATCAGCAGCTAGGTAGTATGGATCAAGATGGAAGATAGTATGAAGCCAGTCAACAACAGTCTTCACTCAGTGAAGTCAATCAGATCATACAAGCAGACAATGACTTCACGAAGAAACTGTAAGTAAAGAGAGAGGTAAGGATAGAACCAGTTGCTTGGTGAGGACAAGTATTTGCTGGGCCAGTTCCAGTTGCTGTGACAACTGTATGTCTGGTTAGGGAGGCTGAGATTCAACTCAGAAGACTGCGTCTTCACCTTATTCCCCTTGAGATAAGGACACATAGTCCTCGCCCAATCACTCTGGTAAGTCTTCAAGGTAGACTTCCAAACCTTCACAGACTTCGTTCACCGGCGATCCACAATGACTCTTGGATGCCCAGAACACGACGCCTACCCGGCTAGAGGATTCACAATCCTCAAGTGTAATAAGTCTTCAGATCACGCAGATAGAAAGACTTCAGTGATGCCTAACACTCTTTAGCTCTGGGTGTTTAGGGTTTTGTCCTCGCAAGGATTTCTCTCTCAAAGGCTTCGGAGGTGGGTTGCTCTCAAACGACAAAAGCCGTGCACTAACTCTGAGCAGCCACCAATTTATGGTGTAGGGGGTGGGCTATTTATAGGCATGAGGCAACCCGACCTGATTTGTCCGAAATGACCCTGAGCCAGTAAGGAACTGACACGTGTCCAACGGTCAGATTTCAAACACACGCGACAGCTTGACTTGGGCTACAAGTAAAGCTGACTCATCCAGCTCTAGATAAGATTTGCTCTCATTGTCTTCGCTCGAAGACATAGGATTTGGTTGAGCATCACTTCAGTCGCTCTAACTTTGTTCACTTGGACCCCACTTAACAGTATGGTGGTTCCTATGACTCAACAAAGAAGAAAAGGAAACTACAAAACAACTATGTCTTCATAGTCCATAGTCTTCATACGATATCGTCTCATGTCATAGCCTTCAATGTGAAACTCTTCGCATACCACCATTGTCTTCAATGTCTTCACACATTTTTAGGGGTCATCTCTGGTAGGTAAACCAAATCAATGAGGGACTACTACCTGTGTTATCCTGCAATTCTCACAAACACATTAGTCCCTCAACCAGGTTTGTCGTCAATACTCCAAAACCAAGTAGGGGTGGCACTAGATGCACTTACAATGATAAATGTCTATTATTCATGCTAGAATTGTATTAACCGGAAACTTAGTACATGTGTGAATACATAGACAAACAGAGTGTCCCTAGTATGCCTCTACTTGACTAGCTCGTTAATCAAAGATGGTTAAGTTTCCTAGCCATGGACACGTGTTGTCATTTGGTGAATGGGATCACATCATTATAGAATGATGTGATGGACAAGACCCATCCGTTAGCTTAGCACTATGATCGTTTAGTTTGTTGCTATTGCTTTATTCATGACTTATACATGTTCCTATGACTATGAGATTATGCAACTCCCGAATATTGTAGGAACACTTAGTGTGCTATCAAATGTCACAACATAACTGGGTGATTATAAAGATGCTCTACAGGTGTCTCCGATGGTGTTTGTTGAGTTGGCATAGATCGAGATTAGGATTTGTCACTCCGATAGTCGGAGAGTATCTCTGGGCCCTCTCGGTAATGCTCATCACTATAAGCCTTGCAAGCAATGTGACTAAAGAGTTAGTTACGAGATGATGCATTACGAAACAAGTAAAGAGACTTGTCGGTAACGAGATTGAACTAGGTATGATGATACCGACGATCGAATCTTGGGAAAGTAACATACCGATGACAAAGGGAACAATGTATGTTGTTATGCGGTTCGGCCGATAAAGATCCTCGTAGAATATGTAGGAGCCAATATGGGCATCCAGGTTCCGCTATTGGCTATTGACCAGAGAGATGTCTCGGTCATGTCTACATAGTTCTCGAACCTGTAGGGTCCGCACTCTTAATGCTCGTTAACGATATAGTATTATATGAGTTATGTATGTTGGTGACTGCATGTTGTTTGGAGTCTCGGATGAGATCACGGACATGACAAGGAGCTCCAAAATGGTCCGAAGGTAAAGATTGATATATAGGATGATATGGTTCAGCCAAGGGGTGAAGCCCACGAGGCTTTAGGTCGGTGCAAAAGGAGTTTTGCGGGGGCCAGTGGGCCAAACGCCAGAGACCCTGGCGTCTAGGCCAGGTGCCAAGGATTGTGGTGTTTGGTCCTAGAGTCCGAGTGCGACTCTTGCCTTTCAGGAAAAACCGACTTTGAGGAGGCTTTTGCTCTAAGTTTCGACCCCAGGGCTCAACATATAAATAGAGGGGTAGGGCTAGCACCAAAGACACATCAAGAAACACCAAGCCGTGTGACGACAACCCCGTCCCCTCTAGTTTATCCTCTCATAGTTTTCGTAGTGCTTAGGCAAAGCCCTGCGGAGATTGTTCTTCACCAACACCGTCACCACACCGTCGTGCTGCCGGAACTCATCTACTACTTCGCCCCTCTTGCTAAATAAAGAAGGCGAGGACGTCATCGAGCTGAATGTGTGCTGAACGCGGAGGTGTCGTACGTTCGGTACTAGATCAGGACGGATCGTGAAGGTGTACGACTACATCAACCACGTTGATAAACGCTTCCGCTTTGCGATCTTCATGGGTATGAAGATGTTCTCCCCCTCTTGTTGCTATGCATCTCCTAGATAGATCTTGCATGAGCGTAGGAAAAATTTGAAATTGCATGCTACATTCCCCTATAGTGGCATCCGAGCCAGGTCTATGCATAGATGTTATATGCACGAGTAGAACCCAAAGGAGTTGTGGGCGTGGTTATATACATATTGCTTGCCGTCACTAGTTGTTTCTTGATTCGGCGGTATTGTTGGATGAAGCGGCCCAGACCGACATTACGTGACCGCGTTCATGAGACTGGTTCTACCGACATACTTTGCACACAGGTGGCTGGCGGGTGTCAGTTTCTCCAACTTTAGTTGAATCGGATTCAATGAATAGGGTTCTTTCTGAAGATCAAAAAGAAATCACTATAACGCATTGTAGTTTTTGATGCATAGATATGAACGGTTCTTGCTAAGCCCGTAGCAGCCACGTAAAACTTGCAACAACAAAGTAGAGGATGTCTAACTTGTTTTTGCAGGGCATGTTGTGATGTGATATGGTCAAGACGTGATTATATAAATTATTGTATGAGCTGATCATGTTTCGTAACACAGTTATCAGCAACTGGCACAAGCCATATGGTTGTCGCTTTATTGTATGAAATGCAATCACCGTGTAATTGCTTTACTTTATCACTAAGCGGTAGCGATAGTCGTAGAAGCAATAGTTGGCAAGATGACAACGATGCTACGATGGAGATCAAGGTGTCAAACCGGTGACGATGGTGATCATGACGGTGCTTTGGAGATGGAGATCAAAAGGCACAAGATGATGATGGCCACATTATATCACTTATGTTGATTGCATGTGATGTTTATCCTTTATGCATCTTATTAGGCTTAGTACGACGGTAGCATTATGAGATGATCCATTACTAAAATTTAAAGGTATAAGTGTTCTCCTTGAGTATGCACCATTGTGACAGTTTGTCGTGCCGAGACACCACTGAAAGTGCGTTATATCGACTAGAGGGGGGTGAATAGCCGATTTTTATGAATTCTTCACTGAGGAATTTGCAGGTGAGGAAATTCCTTAGCGAAGAACTACTAGCAGTGGAATAAGTACTCATAAGGAAACATAACAGAACAAAAGCATAGTCATCATGATGAAATGAAGATAAGCACAGAGTACCGAAAGCGTAAGCACAGAATAACACATGATGAAGACAAACTGACTGAAGAAATTGAACTAAGGAAATTGAGAATGTCTTCAGTCAAAGTCTTCAGACACAGATATGAACAAGCACTCAACACAGTTATGAGGAAATGAAAGAGTTGAGGAAATAGAACCAGTGAGTTTGGTGACGACAATGATTTGGTAGACCAGTTCCAACTGTTGTGACAGTTGTACGTTTGGTTAGGGCGGCTAGGTATTTAAACCTGAGGACACACAGTCCCGGACACCCAGTTCTGAACACGCAGTCCAGAACACTCAGTCCTCACCGTATTCCCCTTGATCTAAGGTCACACAGACCTCGCCCAATCACTCGTGGTAAGTCTTCAGGTGACTTCTGAACCTTCACAAACTTCGTCACTTGGCGATCCACAATTCCTCTTGGATGCTCTAGACCTTGACGCCTTACCATCTGGAAGAAGCACAGTCTTCAAAGGTAACAAGCGTCGGATCCACGCAGGATCAATCTCTTCAATGATGCTCAATCACTTGGGGTTTGTAGGTGTTGGGTTTCGGTTTTCCTCACTTGATGATTTTCGCTCAAAGTCCTCAGAGGATGGGATGCTCTCAGATGACAAGTGTCAGTTTTTCTCAGAGTATCCAACCAGCTAGTGGTTGTAGGGGGCGGCTATTTATAGCCTAGGGAGCAGCCCAACATGATAAGACATAAATGCCCTTCAATGATATGACCGTTAGGCGGGTAGATATTTTGGGATAGCTAGCACAAAGCACAGCAACGGTCGGAAATTTGAGTATCAAATTCCTCAGGGCTATCATGTTCCTCACTATGTAGGCAATCTGCACTGGCGAATCCTAACTCCTCAGTCAGAGCAAATTCCTCATATACCAGAAGAACTTCGTCTCTATCACTGAAGAATATGACTGAACTGTATGAGATTTCCAATGGCTTCACTCGAAGGGATTGGTAGGTGTAGGATTTTGAGTTGAGCATCACATGGAAATTTTTCCTTAGTATTTCCTCGACCCCCTTTAACAGTACGGTGTTTCCTATGACTCAAGAAAGAGAAAAGGAAACTACTAAAACAGAAGTCTTCATGCTTCATGGTCCTCGAATGAATACCAAGTCTTCAGGATTGCACCAATTTCTTCACTTTCAAAGTCTTCAGAAAGTCTTCAGAAATCCAAAGTCTTCAGTCGAAGAACCTCATTTTTAGGGGTCGACTTTCTCTATAAATATCAAACTCCTCATAGACTTATAGACCTGTGTACACTCAAAACACATTAGTCCCTTAACCTATAAGTCTTCAATACACCAAAATCACTAAGGGACACTAGATGCACTTACAATCTCCCTCTTTTTGGTAACTGATGACAATATAGGTTAAGTTTTTAACAGGGATAAATATATGAAGTGTAAATACTGATAGTGAGGAATTTGATTGTAAGATATAGAAGAACTCCCCCTAAAGATGTGCATGATGAGGAATTTGCTTTTGAAGCATTGCACACTTGAAGAGTAGAATCATGGAGATCTCCCCCTATATCTTGTAATTCATACACGCATTTGACATATCATAATGAGGAATTTGAAATGCATGATGAAATATGGTTACTGATGTAATTCAGCATGCGTGCATTAACATATATGAGGAATAAGCATGCAGAAAAGCACATCAAACATATTAGAGCACCATCGGGTTTAAGTTTACAACTCGATCCAATAAAGTCTCAGAAGAACGAGAGTTGTAACTTAGCAAAAAACGCCCATATAGATAGACCCGCTTGAAGACTAACTCAAATCTCCCCCTTTGTCATCGAATGACCAAAAGGATCGAAAATGAGGACTAACGCCCCTGAAGAATATCAAGTTGATGAAGGAGCGCCAGTGTTGTTGGGGTCGTTTGTCGTGGAAGGGCCTACCGCAGTGTCGTCCAGGTCTTCATGCTCATCGGTGTCGCGCGATGAAGAATATGAGCTGGACACCAAAGGAGGAACCTTGACCTTCTTGTATTTCTTCGGTGGAGGTGCAGACCAGTCAAAATCTTCCTTGAGACCCATTGCCTTGAGATCTTCTTCACCATACAGATGCGATAGAATGGCCCAGGTGCGATCGAAGACTTCATGGAGGTAGTAATGGTTTTTCTTTTCTGCATTGTGTGTAGCAGTCATGTTGTGAAGAAATGAACCAAACTGACGCTTAACCGGTTTCGATCCACCTTCCGGTGGAGACTAAGCAGAAGCTCACGGTCAGTCTTCACACGAGGAGCAGTGGCTTGAGGAGTAAACTTGGGTGCATTGGCAGAAGAGTCATGTGTGGCAGAGTCATCATTGGTGGAATAAGATGCAGCTTTGCGAAACTGACCATCCAATGGACGAATGCCTTCATCAATGACAGCAGGAGCCTTGCCCTTTTCATTAGTTGATTTAAAAGCCTGCTTGAGGACTTCAATCGAGGGTAGATAGCTAAGGTGATTCTGAAAATCAACCTTGTAGTTGAGTGAAGACCTTGTCCTGAGGAATCTCATAATCCAAGGTGCATAAGGTTTCAGCTCAAATGGAGAAAGTGCTGCATTTGCCAGAGTCCTCATGAAGAAATCGTGATAGTTGATAGGAATGTTGTGAATGATGTTGAATATAAGATTCTTCATGATGCCAACTATTTCCTCATCAGATGAGTCATGGCCTTTGATGGGACTCATTGTCCTCGTCGGAATGTGATAGACGGTTCTGGGCATATAGAGTAAATCCTTCATGAGGAATTTGGTCCTTGGGGCTTGATCGGGCTTCAAAGGCTTCATTAACACTTGTATGTAATGAGCGGTGAGTTCTGGTTCATGATACAGGCAGCGAGCTCCTTCACTGGGTGGACTGATGGGCAGGGTGTGAAGCAATTCAGAGGTCAGTGCCTTATAGTGAGTATTTTCGGTCATCCAATCCAAGACCCAGGTGTTGATATCTCCAGGATCACCTGTGATATGCAATGTAGCGTAGAACTAAAGAATGAGCTCTTCATTTCAATCAACAATGTCAGAGAAAAAGTTGAGGAGGCCTGCATCATGAAGAACACTAAGCACAGAAGAGAGGCAAGGTAATGATTCCATGTCCACGTGAGGAATATGCTCATGGTAGAAGATTTTGTCTTTGTTGTAAAGCAGTGAAGAATTGAAGTTGGCCTCGCTTGCAGTCTAGAAACGCTTCCTCCTTAGACGAGCAGAGTCATAAGGATTGTAGTCAGTGAAGAACATGTGCTCGCCGAAGAAATCATCAACCTTGAATTTCTGCTTCTTTGAGAATGGATCCTTTGGCTTGGGGTGAGGAGTGTTAGTCAATTTCATTACAACCTCCGGGATTTCGATATCAGGTTCCACAGGCTGAGGAATTTCAGGTGCTGCTTCAGTGGCAGCCTGGGACTTCAATTCTTCATTTACATGATCTTCAACACTAGTGGCTGGAATTTCTTCATGGACAGACGGTGTGGCATGTGGTTCATCAGATCCCATTTGTACAGTAGTTTCTCAGGACTGAGGAATTTGTTGCAATGGTGTGAAGAGTGGAGAGTTGGGGTGCTAACTTTACCAAAATTCATCACTTAGCATAGGTGTGGTACAACCAGTGTCCACATCTTCATCTTCCATTTCTTCAACGCCGGCCTCTTCAGCAGTAAACTGAGGCATAGGCGAGGAGACAACTGGTGTTGAAGGAATTGTATCCACTTCAATTTCTTCATCCATCTGCTCTGATGAAGCAGTAGAGGGATTCTCTTCATCAGATTCACTTGGAATCACATATTCTTCATCAAAAGGAACAACGTCCTTTGATGGCATAGTTGAGATAGGAACAACATCAATGGGGTTTGCAAACGAGCTAGTCAATGGCTTCATCTTCTTCGGGGCTGAAGAATCTGATGAAGTTGATGCCTTCCTTTTATTCACTGCTGCACGCTCTGCAGCCTTAGTCTTCTTCACGTCTGATGCAAATGGAAGGAATGGAGTTGGTGTAGGTGCGGGAGGAGCAGAGGAATTGGGTTGAATTTCTTCAGGTACAACTGATGCAGTTGCCCTGACTTCTTCATTTTCTTTAGGCGCACCACTAGTGGATGCCCTGGCAATATCTTCAGCGGCTGGAATGCAGTCATCAGCCCTGGAACTCATATTTTCTTCAGCAGCCTGATTTTCATCAGCGGTGCTGGCATGTTCTTCAGTTGGCTGAGCAGATGCTTCAGCCTGAGGAATTTCCTGTTGCGTTGGGGATGCAACATTTGAGGTGAAGTTATCAGCAAGTCTCACAAAACGAACCTTGGCTCCAAGCCAATCAGCGCGGTATGCGTCAAATTCATCACTGAGTTTCTTGATCTCAATTTGAATAGTGACAAGTTCTTCAGTTGTTATAGAGACAATGTTTTTCTTTAGATAGCGCTCCTTCTTCTACTGCGCTTTCTTGATCTACCTGGCCTTCTCAAACTTCCATTTCTCTTCCTGTATGAAGTGAGTCAACATATGACTTTTGCCAGGAGTCAGCTTGAAGTCAGACATGGGAGTGTTGGGGTCCTTGTGCCAAACATCAATGTATTCGAGGATCAACTTTGAATCAAAAGTAGAGGCACACTTGTGCCCTTGGCTCTAGCGGCCCTGACTTGCCTGTCTCTGATGATTTCTGCTAGTTCTTCATCATCAGCCTCATCATCATCAGAGGGTACTTAGAAAGCAACTTGTTTCTTGTGAGGACTTGGTCGAGGACCTCATCCAGCAGTAGTCTTCTTCTTCAGAAGAGAGGGAGTAGCTGAGGAACTTGCAGAGGCTCCTGAGGCAATAGATATGCCTGTGGTCCTTTGGCACATGGCGAGATGCACAGGTGCTGAGGATTTGGTCAGAGCAGTCGAAGACTTTGGCAGAGGAGCTGAGGACTTTGTAGAATCAGGAGCAGCGTGAGGAATTGGCTGTGAGGGCTTTGAGGAATCTGGCCGTGAGGGCATAGTGAGGAAGTTGGCCGTGAGGGCATTGCTGGTGAAGCACTGGGCTTCTGAGCAGGCTTCTTTGGCATGGCCTTCTTCGGCTTTACAGAGGCCTCGACAGCACTAGCGGCAGCAGAGTCTTTGTTGAATTTCCTCACTGCATCTTTTGCTTGTTTGACCAACTTGGCCTGGCGCTTGGCCCATTCGTCAGGATAGTCCTCACCGCGCTTGAGGCTGGTGGGATCAGCTATTTGGCCATGTGCCAACGGAGGTCTTGGGCATGGAGGATTTAGTGCAAATTTCTTCATATACTTGGGAGTGACATATCTGTACTCCCTCCACTCTCTTGCCCATCTCCTCTCAATCTTTTGAATGCGCACCTTGCGCTGATTTTTATCTTCCCCGGGGATTTCAAAGGCAGTGTTGACCTCAGGCCTCTTTCCTCCTTTCTGTGGCTTCTTACCATCAGCCATTTTCTTTAGTTGAGGAATTTGAACAATTGAATTCTCTGAAGAGGTATGCAACTTTTTTTCGAGGAACACTGCAAATGAGTTAAGTTGATGAGAACCTAGTGATTCAGCAGCTGACATGAGTACCCTGTGAACAGAGTATAGTTGCGAGGAATTTGGAGAGGTCATATGCGTTCTCAGAAGGTTGTTTATAAAGAACAAGGTTGAGGAATTCGACCAGATGAGTCTTGAAGAATTTCACTAAGAATTCTTTGTCTTAGGTTCCACAGATGTATAGATCAAAAATCCACACATTTGAGGAATCTTGAAGAAAAACATAGCTTAGCGAAACGAATCAAGAACAGATGACATGTGAGGAGTTTTAGTGTGTGAAGATATGAAGAAAAACACCTTTGAGGATTTTGTAGAAATCATTTGAATCAACGAGGGAAGTAAAATTAACTTTTAATTACCATGGACGAAGAACACGACGAAGTGGTATGTGGAGATGTGAAGTTTGTCATGCAGATCTTCCATGCCCTAACTTGGCGGAGGAAGACAGCTACAGCGGCGGCAGAGTGAAGATTTCCGCGGCCGGCACGAGTACGATGGTGATGAGGTCTAGGCAGTGAAGCTTTTCCTCACCGGCGACGATGACGTAGCAGCGGCGCTAGGGTTGGAGAAGCTCGAGCTGGAGAGAGGTCGAGCGGAGTAAAGGAAGTGAGGAAGGGGAAAGGGGGTATTTATAGTCACAGTGAAAAACTGTTCGCCCGAAGAATTTGGACGAACGTGCCCCTGACCGTTCTCATTCGCCTGACATGTGTCACCCACGTACTGAGAAGTGGAGATTGTGTGCGATCGTGGGTGAATAGATAAGTATATTGTGGGATGCGGAACAGTTTGAGCGGCAAAGCCAAACATTTAGATAAGATAGGTTTTAAAGTTCCGTTCGCAATTTCTTCAGCTGACAAGGACACAGTGAAGATTTTGAATGAGTTTCAAATAGAACGCACATGAAGAATTTGTGAACAGATTTGGTTGAGTATAGCATAGAGGGGGAAGGGTCCGATACATTCACTTAGCAGAAAACCCAACTTGAAGAAATACCCATAAGTGAATGATGTAGAGGACATAAACTCATATATATATATAGCCAATGAAGAAAAACGACGGAAACAGTGAAGACAATGCAAAGTTGAAGAATTTGAACAACTGAGGAATTTCAACTTTTGGTGGTGGCGGGACCCATCATATAAGAATGATGATTTCAGACACCGCGTACAATTGTCGTAGGGTTCTGAGAATCAAATTCTTCGTTAATTTCTTAACACTTAGAGTGTTATTCTTCATTGATTGAAGAAAAACGTTTCTTCATGTGTTGCACATCTAAGTCATAAATTTTGCATAAGTGTTAGGATGAGTGTCCTTTTCAAAGAACAATCGAAGATTCTAAGATATTTAGCTCACACCGCAACTTGCTAAATGTCTTCTCATCCAAGGGCTTTGTGAAGATATCGACTAGCTGTTCTTCAGTCTTCACATGCTCAATACAAATGTCGCCCTTCAACACATGATCACGAAGAAAATGATGACGAATCTGAATGTGCTTTGTCTTCGAGTGCTGAACTGGGTTGTGAGCAATCTTGATGGCACTCTCATTGTCACAGAAGAGAGGCACGTTCTTCATGTTGACGCTGTAGTCCTTGAGAATTTGCTTCATCCATAGCAATTGAGCACAGCAAGAACCAGCGGCAATGTACTCAGCTTCAGCAGTAGATAGTGATACGCAGGTCTATTTCTTCGAGGACCAACAGACCAAAGGTCGTCCGAGGAAATGACATGTACCAGATGTTGACTTGCGGTCCACACGATCACCAGCATAGTCAGAGTCAAAATATCCAATGAGATCAAAAGCCGAGCCCTTGGGGTACCATAATCCAAGTGTTGGTGTGTGAGCTAGATATCGAAGAATATGCCTCACAGCCTTATGGTGTGATTCCTTCGGTGTAGCTTGAAATCGGGCACACATGCAAACACTAAGCATAATGTCTAGCCTAGATGCACATAAGTACAATAAAGAACCAATCATGGAGCGGAAGTCGATACCATTTTCATCAGTGCATAGATGGCCATTTGTGGGCATAGGAATTTTGACGCCTTTTCAATCTTGCATGCCAAATTTCCTCAGTACATCCTTGAGGTATTTCTCCTGAGATATGAATATGCCATTGCGTTGTTGACGAATTTGAAGACCTAAGAAGAATTTCAATTCTCCCATCATAGACATTTGATATTCTTCACTCATCATATAGGCAAATTCATCACTATAACATTGGTCAGTACAGTCAAAGATAATATCATCAACATATATTTGGCACACAAACAAGTCACCATCATAATATTTAGTGAAAAGAGTAGGGTCGAGTGAACCGGGTTTGAAGCCTTTCTTCATAAGGAATTCCTTCAAAGTGTCATACCACGCCCGTGGGGCCTGCTTGAGGCCATAGAGGGCCTTATTGAGTCTGAAGACTTTGTCGGGATGCTTTGGATCTCCAAACCTGGGGGTTGAGCAACATATACTTCTTCCTCAAGCTTACCATTGAGGAATGCACTTTTCACATCCATTTGATATAGAGTGATATCATGATGGTTAGCATAAGCAAGTAATATGCGAATAGCCTCAAGTCTAGCAACAGGTGCAAAACTTTCATCGAAATCAATTCCTTCAACCTGTGTGTAGCCTTGAGCTACAATTCGTGCCTTATTCCTTACCACAAGGCCATTTTCATCTTGCTTGTTGCGATAGACCCATTTTGTGCCAATGATATTGTGCTTGTGAGGATCTGGACGTTTGCTTGAGCTCGAATAGATGTAATTCTTCTTGCATGGCCTGAATCCACTCAGGCTCCAGAAATGCTTCATCTACCTTAGTGAGCTCTGTGATAGAGACAAAAGCATAGTGCCCACAAAAGATAGATAAATGTGAAGATTTTGAGCGTGTGAGAGGACCTGGCGCTTTAATGTCATTGATGATCTTTTCAACTTGCACTTCTTTTGCAACGCAAGGATGAGCTGGTTGTCGTTGAGGAATTTGATCAACATTTTCTTCTGCCCCATTTTCTTTAGTATTTTCTTCAGGTGCATTAGCTCAACGTTCTTCATGTTCTGGAATGAATTCTTCAGCAGATTCTTCAGTAGGAATGACATCTTCAGTAGCCTTGAACTTGATAGTTTCCTCAGGTGCTGGTTCATCTATCACAGTAGGTAGGTGCTCTCTTTGCGATCCATTAGTTTCATCGAACTGCACATCTACAGTTTCAACAACCTTGTGAAGAACGTTGTTGAAAACTCTATATGTGTGTGAGTCCTTTTCGTAACCAAGCATAAAACCTTCATGTGCTTTCGGTGCAAATTTTGAGTTGTGATGAGGATCTCTAATCCAACATTTAGCACCAAAGACTTTGAAATAACTTACATTGGGTTTCTTATCAGTGAGGAGTTCATAGGCAGTCTTCTTGAAGAATTTGTGAAGATATACTCTGTTGATGATGTGGCATGCAGTATCAATTGCCTCAATCCAGAAACAACGAGGCGTTTTGTATTCATCAAGCATAGTGTGAGCCATCTCAGCAAGAGTCATGTTCTTGCGCTCCATGACGCCATTCTGCTGAGGAGTATAAGGAGCAGATAACTCATGAGTAATACCAAGTTCATCAAGATAGTCATCAAGACCAGAATTCTTGAACTCAGTTCCATTGTCACTTCTGATGTGCTTGATCTTCACACCAAAGTTGGTTGAAGCCCTCGAGGAAAATCATTTGAAGACTTCCTGCACTTCATGTTTGTAAGTAACAATGTGTACCCATCTGTATCGAGAGTAATCATCAACAATAACAAAGCCATATTGAGATGCATCATTTGAGACTGCAGAATAATGGTTAGGACCAAAGAGATCCATGTGAAGCAATTCAAATGGACGAGTGGTGGTCATGATAGTCTTCGTTGGATGCTTAGCCTTTGTCATCTTCCCAGCTTCACAGGCTACACATAAGTGATCCTTGAGGAATTTGACATTCTCGATGCCAATGACATGCTTCTTCTTTGCAAGCGTGTGCAAATTCCTCATGCCTACATGACCAAGTCGTCGATGCCAGAGCCAGCCTTCTGAAGCTTTTGCAAGTAGACACACGGCTGGTTGTGGTCCTATAGAGAAATCAACAATATACAGATGTCCTCTCCTAAAGCCTTCGAAGACTTTGGAATTGTCAGCTTCCATAACCACAACACAACGGTACTTGCCAAAGACAACAACCATATCAAGATCGCAAAGCATTGAGATAGACATGAGGTTGTATCCTAAGGACTCGACGAGCATGACTTTGTCCATGTGTCGATCCTTTGTGATTGCAACCTTACCCAGACCCAATACCTGACTTTTGCCTTTGTCAGCAAAGATGATATGCTTCAGATGTGATAGTGATAACGGAGCATCCATCAATAGATTCTTGTCACCAGTCATGTGATTTGTACATCCACTATCGAGGACCCACTCAGTGGCTTTGGGTTGATCATCCTGCAGATGAATTAGTGCAACTTACGAACTCATATACTTCATCAGTGAAGAATATGACATCAATTCATCAGATCAATTTCATCAAGCAACAGAATAGATAAAGCAGTATGAGGACGTGAGAAATGAAAGTTCATGTCTTCATGATTAGCCTGCGTCCTTTGAGGCAAATTCAGGTGTCCAGCAAATTCTTCAGACGATTACGTACGTCTGGAGACCTGATCCTGCAGAAGAAGTTAGTTCTTTTTCTTCACCACCCACATCTGAAGGGGTGGCAAAGAGTTCATCACTCTGCGAGCTCCATATGAGAAAGGTCGTATAGAAGCCAGTCCATTTCGTTTCACATAAGAGGGGTTAGGATAAGCATATGAACAAGCAGATAAATTCTTTGAGGACTTATGAACATAATGATTAGAAGAATAATGCTCATATTCATAGCCCTTAGCTCTTCCATGCGAAACAGTGTTGTTAGCACAATGATATTCATATGAGGACTTTGATCCTTTTGAGGAATTTGGTCCATATGAAGAATTTGATCTGGGCTTCCTATTCTTCACAGGTGGTATCCCGAGGAAATTCACCTAAAGACTTTCAAGGCACCTTTTGGGAACCCAGATTTTCTTCATAGGAGGACCGTTCCTGTAGTTAGTGCCAACATATCTAGCAAATATTTCACCATTCTGATTTTTGAACAATTTATAGTTGGAGTCAAATGACTCATCATCAGAATGAGGAGATTCACATGCAAAGCCAGATAATTTAGATGGATCAACTGGAGGTCCCTTTGCAGCAACCCATGAGGTTTGGGGGTACTGCTCAGGCTTCCAATATGTACCATCAGCATTGAGTTTCCTCTCAAAGGCAATACCCTCTTTCCTAGGGTTCCTGTTGAGGATCTGCTTTTTAAGCACATCACAAAGAGTCTGATGCCCTTTGAGGCTTTTGTACATGTCTGTCATGTACAATTCCTTCAGCCCTGCATCGTTAGTGATACTAGCAGTGTCCTCAGATGAGGAATTCGTGATAGCAGAGGCATGTGAAGAATTTGAAACATTAGCAGCATTTGAACATTCAGGTGAAGAATTGGCAGATTCATGTTCAATGCACTTCAAGCATGGAGGAACAAATTCGTCCTGAGAAGCGCTAATTTGTTGAGCAAGCAATGAATCGCGCTCCTTCTGAAGATCTTCATAACTCACTCTTAGCTTTTCAAGATCTTGCTTTCTTTGAAGAAACTCATATGAAAGCTTCTCATGATCAAATAAGAGAGTGTTATGATGACCTGGAAGGTTGTCAAACTTAGACTGAAGTCTCTAAAGATTTTCAGTCAAGGTTTTAGTGCGATCCATTTCTTCACCCAACATATCATCACTTTTGTCTAGCATGTTTTGAACCTTTTCAAAAGCCTTTTGTTGTTTTACAGCAATCTTAGCAAGTTTGGAATAGTTGGGTTTGAGGTTTTCATCAGATTCATTCTCACTTGATTCAGAGGAGGGGTATTTGAGTACCTTGGCACCTTTTGCCATGAAGCAATAGGTGGGAGCGTAGTCATCATTGTTTCCATCAGCCATGTTGGTGAAGCCATTTTCTTCAGAGTTGAAGATGGACTTGCTGACGAAAGCAGTTGTCACATCCCTAGCTTCTGGCATTGCTCTAGGCTAGCTTCATGTGTGCATCATGTCTATATTTTTGAAACTTGAATTGAGGAATATTGGAAGCCTCAAAACCCTAAATAAAAGAGGGGCAAAAACCCTAGAAATCTCATTCATTGCTCCAAAAGGCTCTTCTCAAATGTTTGATAATTTTTGGTAAGGGTTCTGGTCCCAACCAAAATATTGAACATTTTTAAGGATTTATTTTTGGGACTTTGAATTTAAATCATTAGCTATTTGAATTTGAATTATATTCATATAATTAGAATATAATTTCAAATACCTCTGAAATATTTTATGAGTTTTTGGAAAAGTCCATCTAACAACATAAATTATTCAGGGGATATTTGGCACTGTTTTGAATTTGTTTAAATTTGAAAAACCAGTGGCAAAAGAATTAAAAGAAAACAAAACAGAACAGAAATAAAAAAAATAAAAAGAACAGAGTCTTACCCGGGCCTTACCTGGCTGGCCCAGTGGACAGCCCAGCCCACTGGCCTGGTGCCAGTCGTCCTCTACCTCTGCCAGTAGGCAGAGGAGGGAGACAGCGCACGCGCGCGCCGTGGCGACACGCCACCTCCCTGCCTGCCTGCGTCCCTCACCACCGCGACGCCTCGGGCCTTCTCCTCGGCGCCGCCTCGAACCCCTGGACCCCCTCACTCGTCCCCTTCGTCTCTCCTTTGCCTCTCCCTCTCGCACACCCGAACGCCTCCGCCGCCGCCGCTCGCAACCACCGCAACCTCAGCCACTCCCTCGCCCCCTCTCTGCGTACCCGAACTCCGCCCTGACCCCGTGGGGCTACCCACCGACGCACGCGTTCAGAGGAGGCCGAAATCGACCGGAGCATCATCGTCTTCACCTCCGGTGCCCGGAGATCGACTCCACCGATTCGGCGCGTCCAGAGCTTCCCCGACTTCGTCGTCTCCTCCGCTAGCCCCTCCGTGAGCTCTCCTACGTTTCCCCTCTCTCCCCGTTGGTTTTCCCGTGCAGTAGCCATGCTAGCCACCGTACCGAGCGCCGCCGTCCGCCATGGACGCCGGGCGTGGCACTGACGTGCTGTTGCGGCCAGTCCGACGAGCCTAGCGTGCTCCTAGCTGCCCCAGGAGTCCGCATAGCCCCTCAGCCAGCCCTCTAGCGCCCCGAACCCTCGCTCCGCCCAAACCCGAGCTCCGGCCGCCGCTGCCGAGCTAGCCGCCGTCAGCCCCGGCCGCCCCGTGACCTTCCGCTGCCTCCGCTGGATGCGCAGGAGCACGGGCTCCCTCCTGGTGCCCTCAGGGTGCCCAACCGCAGCCTGTAGCGCCGTCCCGAGCAACTCCGGCGAGGTCTCGCCGTCGCCGTGGTCGCCGGCGTCACTAGCTGACGTGGAGCATTAGGTTAGGTGCTAATCACTCAGTTAATTAAACCCTTGTGCATGACATGTGGGACCGCTGCTGTTAAAAACACGGGTTAAGTTAAATAACCCCCTGTTAGCTCTCTATCTCACTGACATGTGGGCCCCGATGTCAGTTTGACTTGCTGACGTGGCTTTTGACTGGCCCCACACATCAGTGACTCATGCCAGCGGTGTGTCACTGACCAGTGGGCCCCACTGGTCAGGTTTGACCCGGGGCAGCCCTGTTGACTTGCTGATGCAAGCATGACGCAGTGCTGATGTCATAATTCATTTTCTGGAATTATTTTAATTCTAAATAATCAGAAAATTCCAGAAAATGCCTAAAACTTCCAAAATTCATAGAAAATTAACCGTAACTCCAAATTAAATAATTTATATATGAAAAATTATCAGAAAAATTCAAGGAATCCATCTGTACCATTTTCATGCATGTTAGAACAACTTATCACTACTGTTTAGGGCAAATGAAGTAAAGGGCATTTAAATAATCACATATGGAGTTTGAATTTGAATCTTGTATTCAAACCAACTTCATTTAATCTATTGCTAGTTGCATTAGCTCAAAACACATTCATTTTGCCATGTCATGATCATGCATCATATTGTGCATTGCATTGATTGTGTTCCTTTTTGTGTTGCCGGTATTGTCCCCTCTCGATAGACGTGATACCGATGATGTGATCGTTGACACTGATGAAGACTCAATGTTATCTTCAGAAGTGCCAGGCAAGCAAAACCCCCTTGTTCATTCCGATAAAATCCCACTCTCTCGCTCCTGCTCTCTTTTACTGCATTAAGACAACAATGACATATTTGTTACCTGCTGCGGTAGCTGAACCCCTTTATCCTTTGCATGACCTGTCATTCCACAGTAAATAGATGAAACCCACTAGTATGAGTAGGAATTGTTTGAGCCCTGTTGTGCCTACTCATTCATGCTTGTTTGTCATGCCTGCTACTGCTTAGAGTTGAGTCAGGTCTGATTCATCGGGGATGAATCAGAGGCATGTGAACATGTCCTACTGTGTGTGAGCTAAGTGTGTGAACACGATTTGGTAAAGGTAGCGGTGAGAGGCCATGTAGGAGTACATGGTGGGTTGTCTCATTGAAGCCGTCCTCAGGAACTGAGTTCTGTGTTTGTGATCCATGATTCAGCTACTACCATACATTGGGCCCTGAAATATGACCCCGCTCGACTTCTTATTCACCCTTGTCCTCTGTCCAGGAGTTGCAAGTAGTTTCTGGTGTTTGTAGTATGCTGGAGGCCGTGGACAGCGCTGACCGTAGGGGTGGGCTGTGATGCGGTAGGCACGTGGCCGGGTATACCGGGTGCCCGTTTGGTGTCACGGAACCCTGTTCACATCGTTTGGGGCTGTGAGCGAAACTCCGGCCGGATCTCCTCATGGATGGAACCCGAATAGGCGATAAACCTGGACTAGAGACTTGAGTGTTTAGGTAGGTCGTGGTCTACACCCACGTCGGCTTTCGCTTGAAGTCTGCCGAGCACATGTCGTGTGCAGACGCTAAGTGGTGGAAACATGTATGAAGAAGTACACCCCTGCAGGGTTATCATCATCTATTCGAATAGCCGTGTCCGCGGAAAAGGACTTCTGGGTTGCTTATATCAGTTCATAGACAAGTGAAAATGGATACTCTAAAATACGCAAGATAAGCGTGAGTGCTATGGATGGCGTTCTCGTAGGGAGACGGGAGCGGATCCATAGTGGTGTATTGATATGGTGAATATGTGGACTCGTGTGCGCCACCTCAAAAGAGTTACTTGCAGTCGTAGTTCAGGATAGCCACCGAGTCAAAGCTGGCTTGCTGCAGTTAAACCCCACCATCCCCTTTGTTGATAATGATGCATATGTAGTTAGTTCTGATGTAAGTCTTGCCGGGTACATTTGTACTCACGTTTGCCTATTTTATGTTTTTGCAGAGAGACTTCGGTCTCACTAGTAGTTCCACGTGGACTTCGACGTTTAGCTTGTTACCTCAGCTACGATCTTGTGCCCTCGGCAGTATCTGGTAGATAGTCAGGCTTCTCAGCCTTTTTCATTTATAGTTGTCTGTACTCAGACATGTTAAGCTTCCGCATGTGCTTTGACTTGTATGCTCTGATTGTTGGGTCATGAGACCCATGATTGTAATATCTCGCTCCTCGGAGCCTATTTAAATAAATTACTTGAGTCGTAGAGTCATGTTGTGATGCCATGTTGTATTTGCACATATCGAGCATATTGTGTGTATGCTATTGAAATGCTTGGTATGTCTGGGATCTGACCATCTAGTTGTTTATCTTTAGTAGCCTCTCTTACCGGGAAATGTCTCCTAGTGTTTCCACCGAGCCATGGTAGCTCGCTACTGCTCCGGAACACTTAGGCTGGCCGGCATGTGTCCTTCTTCGTTCCTGTGTCTGTCCCTTCGGGGAAATGTCACGCGATGAATACCGGAGTCCTGTTAGCCCGCTACAGCCCGGTTCACCGGAGTCCTGCTAGCCAGTGCTACAGCCTGGATTCACTCGCTGATGACCGACACGTTCGATGCTGGGTCATGGATGCCTGTCCCTGTAAGTCTGTGCCACTTTGGGTTTACGACTAGCCATGTCAGCCCAGGCTCCTTATCATATGGATGCTAGCGACACCGTCATATACGTGTGCCAAAAGGCGCAAACGGTC
Source organism: Triticum dicoccoides (assembly GCF_002162155.2). Lineage (NCBI taxonomy): Eukaryota > Viridiplantae > Streptophyta > Magnoliopsida > Poales > Poaceae > Triticum > Triticum dicoccoides. Next base: position 647,497,187 of record NC_041384.1, on the reverse strand, counting down.
CCGGGCCAAGGTAAGGCGACACCTGTGGGAATACCGTGCGTGAGGCCACAAAGTGATATGAGGTGTTACATGCTAGATCGATGTGACATTGAGTCGGGGTCCTGACAGCGTTGGTATCAGAGCTTGACTGCCTGTAGGATTACCAAGCCAAACTGGTCGAAGTTGAGTCTAGAAATTCTTTAGTTATGTAAGGGAATTGATTGTGGGATGGAACGTAAGGCTCTTTTTACTCCTTTACCTCATGCCCTTCTGATCTGAGTCATCATCTTCTCTTCTACGGGGATTAAGAACTAGGCTATCCCTTCTTTCTATTAGGATCACGTGTTACTAATCAGTGGACTTATAAGATTGTTGGATTTAAGTCTCAGTTCAGTTCCTACTACTTCCGTATGTTAATTGTTGATCTCGAAACCTTGATATTGTGCTTCTGAGTGGTTATGCCACCATTTTTGTGAATGTCTCAAGTCTTTTCTGAGCATTTACAGCCGTTATGCTGTCCGAGTCATTCCAGGTTTCTAAATAGTCTGATGCATTTGCAAAATCCTTTCCCTCTGGTTTCGATGCTCCTTTATGCCAGCTCAATCACACTAATTGTTGAGTTGAGGTATTCTACTGCCTCGACCTTTATGTTGGAATAATTATTATGACCCTAGGTGTCTCAGGGGATCATCTAGTAATTGAGCCATGATTTGTGTTCCCAGTGTGATGATTCTGGCCATCATTCTCGAAAGCATCCCGTGATGCTACTTAGTAATAGGTATTCTGTTCCTGGGTTCTTGAACCCGAGATTCACTCTACTTACTTCATGTTGATAGTGTTTGCTAGTTCCTTCAGGATATTAGTAACTTTGTGATAGTCCTCGAGGTCCGTGGTATTTCCTTCTTTCAAATACTATGAACCGCTTATGGCAGATGTTTATTGGATCAAAAGATCACAATTAGAGTACTCTTGAGGAGATCTCCATTCATAAATCGTGACTCTGCCAGTCCTACCTCTCTGCATGGGTTATCTGGAAGAAATGTTGAATTCATTCGACATGCCAAACCATGCATCCACAACTCAGAAAATCATGTGTTCCTTTGAGTTGTCCCTCTTTAGTTGTCTACTGACCTTCGTCTATCAATTGATAGTCAAGAGTATGCGTGCGTTCGTTTATCGATGCCTATTACTCTTGTGGTCCGTCAAGCCATTCTATCGCATAATGACTAGGAGAAACAAACTCCAGTACCTCTTCCATATCCAGGATTGGGTCAAAGAAGTTGTGCTCCGCAGATCAAATTGCTAATCCAGCTTTTGTTCTGTTCTACCTTGGAGTATTACCATCTTTATATCGGGATTGTTATAGGAATTGCACACCATCCCATGAACTCTTGGTACAGTGATACTTCTTGCCATCACCGTTCATTCCTCGGTCCTCGTGTTGATGCAACCGGAATACCGACAAATGAATTGTGATGTGTGAAATCAATACTCCCAGCAACCTCGTTGCTTGGTAGTTAAAGGATAATAATTTCATTCTTAGCATGTTGGTTTTTGAATCATCCTTCTAAGACTTATCGTGCTACCTAGTTCTTATTTCGGTGCACCCTTCGATTGATGAGTTAGGATCTTGTCAAGTCCTCACTCATTTGATTATATCGTCTTGCCCTCAAAAGCGAGATTGTTCTCGAGCTTAGTAACATACCGGTGGTTCGTGATTTTCTGAATGTCTTCTCGGAAGTATCACCAGGTCGTCACCTGACCGTTATGTTGAGCCCGTGATCAAGTTGGTTTCTTATGAACCACCTTCTTTCCAAGAATCGGTGTTAGATATCCCTGAGCTAGTTGGTTAAGCTGGACAACAACTTGGAGAGTTGGAAGATAAAAGCTTGTCTGACTTAGTTCGTTCCAAAGGGATATTCTTGTGTAGTGTGTGTTGAAGAAAGATGATATCTTCATTGATTGGTCCCTGTGATCAGTTGTTGGACCTATTGTCTTATCAATCCTTTGATTTGAGTGTGGGCCATCGTCAAATCAAATCAGTACCAACGATGCTCGTAATGTTGTCTTATTCGTGGTTGATCCCTCGAGCATACACCATTACATCTTTGGTCTGACCAATGCTATCACCGTGTTCACTTAACTATGGAATTCCTTTTAAAAGGAAACCCGGATGAATTGTTGTTGAGCCCATTGACAACATCCTTATCTCCTCCATGATTTTGTTGAGCATTAAGCTAGTGTTGGAAATTTTTGAAAGCATTTGTTCATGCTAGCTCATGAAGCATATGTTTGGATGAAGGTAGTGACTTCCTTTAATTCATGTGCATCTGATGCAAGTTGCCGCCGTGGATTCGAGAAAGTCAATGTTGCTTTCTTTGGAATCATTCCAAATCAGTCATGCACACGTGCGAAGAATGTTGTGGTTTGAAGACTTGCAACCTTTAATCTATATGTATCCCTAGCACACCAAGCCACTGGTTGATTTGTTCAAGGAGAAGGAGTTCCTTCATAAGAGCTAATCCGGACTTATGTAAGGACTTCGATACCCTCGTTGATGGTTCCCCCTCCTGAACTCGGTAGTGTTTTATTATAAGACTACTATGTGGTCATGCTTGTCTGGGACAACGTGTTCACATGTTAGTAGCAGAACCAGCTCATGTTTTGGAGCTTGCTATCGTAGTTCATCTCCCGAGAATCCCGCAACGTCATCTCGTCGATTTGTGTTGCAAACTTTCATTTTTCTTCCTAGACTCGATGGGTCTGGAATATTCTGACACCAACCAGATCTGAATCTCAGGCAGATATGATGGTTGGAACATTTCCCCAAGAACTATAATATTGGTTCCTCGATAACCGGTAAAGTGGATGTCGTGGCCAACACACCCAACCGGAAGACCTATTATTGTAGTATCTTGATTGAAGAAGTTGGCCACCTCCCCTAAGGATTTCGTAGGATTTACTCCCTAGTTGCCCCTATGGATTTTTGTGTTCCCGAAGTCCGACCTTTTACTTGATGTTTTAGATATCAAACCATATCTATGAATGGGTTATACTAGCACATCAAGGAGAACATTAGAAACGGAGTGCTAAATGTCTCTCGGTCGATCATCCAGATTTTATTTGCTTGGCCTCGCTAAGGTGAAATCTGAGAAAGTGTTATCCTCCTTCGCATCTGCATCGTCCATCGCTATTCATCATGGTAGTATGTTGTGTTGTCAGCACCCTTGACGCGGTTGTTGATAAAACCTTGATGATTGTGGAAATGCTCAAGTTCTTGAGAGCACGCACAAGCGCTACGTCTTATCATCGGCACTAGCTGGGATTGCCCCAGATTTCCTCGGTTATGCTATAACCACTCCAACAGTGAATTCACTCTCTATTGTTGGGTTCTTCCCCAGTTACCAGAATCATTCCCAGCATTTGCATTTTGTTCCCAGCTTGCACCTCCAATGTGCCATTCTACCATGGGTCTCTTCCATTTCCGGTGATAAGCAAAATTCATCCATTACGTTGTCTTCAACAAGGTAATCCACATCATCCAAGTTTGAGTATGCCATTCTACCGAACCCCTCTAAATGATCGATTATGATTTGCCTTAAGCTGGTATAAAGAGTTTCAATGATCTCTGAATCAAAGGTAATTCTTTTGCCACTTAAGGGGAGATATCTACGAGTCACGGTTCTGAAGGTGTCTCGTTGTGGTATCATGGCAACTCAACTCCTCGCTACGTTGACAACCGATTACCACCTTCTTAAGTGTGGAATTGTTGTCCACCTAGTGAACCTTCGTCATCCGTTTCTTTCCACCCCTCTTGATGTGTATCTCGTGTCTCAACCCGAGAGATGGTCCTATGTCTCATTCCGTGAGTTGTTCGATCTTCAAGAAGATCGACCCTTCTAGAGTCTCCTTTTTCCCTCCATGTCATGTTGGCAGGATTTCTCAGAACAAGACATCAAGACAATGATGGTGAATGAATCAACGTTCAACTGAAGTGCACCCTGGATCGTGAAGATTGTGCTAGTTTGCGTTCCCCTTTCACCCTGCCCTACGCTTGAATCTCGAGACGAGATTCTTGTTTAGTGGGGGTGAGTTGTCACATCCCTAGCTTCTGGCATTGCTCTAGGCTAGCTTCATGTGTGCATCATGTCTATATTTTTGAAACTTGAATTGAGGAATATTGGAAGCCTCAAAACCCTAAATAAAAGAGGGGCAAAAAACCTAGAAATCTCATTCATTGCTCCAAAAGGCTCTTCTCAAATGTTTGATAATTTTTGGTAAGGGTTCTGGTCCCAACCAAAATATTGAACATTTTTAAGGATTTATTTTTGGGACTTTTAATTTAAATCATTAGCTATTTGAATTTGAATTATATTCATATAATTAGAATATAATTTCAAATACCTCTGAAATATTTTATGAGTTTTTGGAAAAGTCCATCTAGCAACATAAATTATTCAGGGGATATTTGGCACTGTTTTGAATTTGTTTAAATTTGAAAAACCAGTGGCAAAAGAATTAAAAGAAAACAAAACAGAACAGAAATAAAAAAAATAAAAAGAACAGAGTCTTACCTGGGCCTTACCTGGCTGGCCCAGTGGACAGCCCAGCCCACTGGCCTGGTGCCAGTCGTCCTCTACCTCTGCCAGTAGGCACAGGAGGGAGACAGCGCACGCGCGCGCCGTGGCGACACGCCACCTTCCTGCCTGCCTGCGTCCCTCGCCACCGCGACGCCTCGGGCCTTCTCCTCGGCGCCGCCTCGAACCCCTGGACCCCCTCACTCGTCCCCTTCGTCTCTCCTTCGCCTCTCCCTCTCGCACACCCGAACGCCTCCGCCGCTGCCGCTCGCAACCACCGCAACCTCAGCCACTCCCTCGCCCCCTCTCTGCGTACCCGAACTCCGCCCTGACCCCGTGGGGCTACCCACTGACGCACGCGATCAGAGGAGGCCGAAATCGACCGGAGCATCATCGTCTTCACCTCCGGTGCCCGGAGATCGACTCCACCGATTCGGCGCGTCCAGAGCTTCCCCGACTTCGTCGTCTCCTCCGCTAGCCCCTCCGTGAGCTCTCCTACGTTTCCCCTCTCTCCCCGTTGGTTTTCCCGTGCAGTAGCCATGCTAGCCACCGTACCGAGCGCCGCCGTCCGCCATGGACGCCGGGCGTGGCACTGACGTGCTGTTGCAGCCAGTCCGACGAGCCTAGTGTGCTCCTAGCTGCCCCAGGAGTCCGCATAGCCCCTCAGCCAGCCCTCTAGCGCCCCGAACCCTTGCTCCGCCCAAACCCGAGCTCCGGCCGCCGCTGCCGAGCTCGCCGCCGTCAGCCCCGGCCGCCCCGCGACCTTCCGCTGCCTCCGCTGGATGCGCAGGAGCACGTGCTCCCTCCTGGTGCCCTCAGGGTGCCCAACCGCAGCCTGTAGCGCCGTCCCGAGCAACTCCGGCGAGGTCTCGCCGTCGCCGTGGTCGCCGGCGTCACTAGCTGACGTGGAGCATTAGGTTAGGTGCTAATCACTCAGTTAATTAAACCCTTGTGCATGACATGTGGGACCGCTGCTGTTAAAAACACGGGTTAAGTTAAATAACCCCCTGTTAGCTCTCTATCTCACTGACATGTGGGCCCCGATGTCAGTTTGACTTGCTGACGTGGCTTTTGACTGGCCCCACACGTCAGTGACTCATGCCAGCGGTGTGTCACTGACCAGTGGGCCCCACTGGTTAGGTTTGACCCGGGGCAGCCCTGTTGACTTGCTGATGCAAGCATGACGCAGTGCTGATGTCATAATTCATTTTCTGGAATTATTTTAATTCTAAATAATCAGAAAATTCCAGAAAATGCCTTAAACTTCCAAAATTCATAGAAAATTAACCGTAACTCCAAATTAAATAATTTATATATGAAAAATTATCAGAAAAATTCAAGGAATCCATCTGTACCATTTTCATGCATGTTAGAACAACTTATCACTACTGTTTAGGGCAAATGAAGTAAAGGGCATTTAAATAATCACATATGGAGTTTGAATTTGAATCTTGTATTCAAACCAACTTCATTTAATCTATTGCTAGTTGCATTAGCTCAAAACACATTCATTTTGCCATGTCATGATCATGCATCATATTGTGCATTGCATTGATTGTGTTCCTTTTTGTGTTGCCGGTATTGTCCCCTCTCGATAGACGTGATACCGATGATGTGATCGTTGACACTGATGAAGACTCAATGTTATCTTCAGAAGTGCCAGGCAAGCAAAACCCCCTTGTTCATTCCGATAAAATCCCACTCTCTCGCTCCTGCTCTCTTTTACTGCATTAAGACAACAACGACATATTTGTTACCTGCTGCGGTAGCTGAACCCCTTTATCCTTTGCATGACCTGTCATTCCACAGTAAATAGATGAAACCCACTAGTATGAGTAGGAATTGTTTGAGCCCTGTTGTGCCTACTCATTCATGCTTGTTTGTCATGCCTGCTACTGCTTAGAGTTGAGTCAGGTCTGATTCATCGGGGATGAATCAGAGGCGTGTGAACATGTCCTACTGTGTGTGAGCTAAGTGTGTGAACACGATTTGGTAAAGGTAGCGGTGAGAGGCCATGTAGGAGTACATGGTGGGTTGTCTCATTGAAGCCGTCCTCAGGAACTGAGTTCTGTGTTTGTGATCCATGATTCAGCTACTACCATACATTGGGCCCTGAAATATGACCCCGCTCGACTTCTTATTCACCCTTGTCCTCTGTCCAGGAGTTGCAAGTAGTTTCTGGTGTTTGTAGTATGCTAGAGGCCGTGGACAGCGCTGACCGTAGGGGTGGGCTGTGATGCGGTAGGCACGTGGCCGGGTATACCGGGCGCCCGTTTGGTGTCACGGAACCCTGTTCACATCGTTTGGGGCTGTGAGCGAAACTCCGGCCGGATCTCCTCATGGATGGAACCCGAATAGGCGATAAACCTGGACTAGAGACTTAGGTGTTTAGGTAGGTCGTGGTCTACACCCACGTCGGCTTTCGCTTGAAGTCTGCCGAGCACATGTCGTGTGCAGATGCTAAGTGGTGGAAACATGTATGAAGAAGTACACCCCTGCAGGGTTAACATCATCTATTCGAATAGCCGTGTCCGCGGTAAAGGACTTCTGGGTTGCTTATATCAGTTCATAGACAAGTGAAAGTGGATACTTTAAAATGCGCAAGATAAGCGTGAGTGCTATGGATGGCGTTCTCGTAGGGAGACGGGAGCGGATCCATAGTGGTGTATTGATATGGTGAATATGTGGACTCGTGTGCGCCACCTCAAAACAGTTACTTGCAGTCGTAGTTCAGGATAGCCACCGAGTCAAAGCTGGCTTGCTGCAGTTAAACCCCACCATCCCCTTTGTTGATAATGATGCATATGTAGTTAGTTCTGATGTAAGTCTTGCTGGGTACATTTGTACTCACGTTTGCCTATTTTATGTTTTTGCAGAGAGACTTCGGTCTCACTAGTAGTTCCACGTGGACTTCGACGTTTAGCTTGTTACCTCAGCTACGATCTTGTGCCCTCGGCAGTATCTGGTAGATAGTCAGGCTTCTCAGCCTTTTTCATTTATAGTTGTCTGTACTCAGACATGTTAAGCTTCCGCATGTGCTTTGACTTGTATGCTCTGATTGTTGGGTCATGAGACCCATGATTGTAATATCTCGCTCCTCGGAGCCTATTTAAATAAATTACTTGAGTCGTAGAGTCATGTTGTGATGCCATGTTGTATTTGCACATATCGAGCATATTGTGTGTATGCTATTGAAATGCTTGGTATGTGTGGGATCTGACCATCTAGTTGTTTATCTTTAGTAGCCTCTCTTACCGGGAAATGTCTCCTAGTGTTTCCACCGAGCCATGGTAGCTCGCTACTGCTCCGGAACACTTAGGCTGGCCGGCATGTGTCCTTCTTCGTTCCTGTGTCTGTCCCTTCGGGGAAATGTCACGCGATGAATACTGGAGTCCTGTTAGCCCGCTACAGCCCGGTTCACCGGAGTCCTGCTAGCCAGTGCTACAGCCTGGATTCACTCGCTGATGACCGACACGTTCGATGCTGGGTCATGGATGCCTGTCCCTGTAAGTTTGTGCCACTTTGGGTTTACGACTAGCCATGTCAGCCCGGGCTCCTTATCATATGGATGCTAGCGACACCGTCATATACGTGTGCCAAAAGGCGCAAACGGTCCCGGGCCAAGGTAAGGCGACACCTGTGGGAATACCGTGCGTGAGGCCACAAAGTGATATGAGGTGTTACATGCTAGATCGATGTGACATTGAGTCGGGGTCCTGACAGCAGTAGCGAGAGCCAGGCTCGCCACACCAGACTCAGACTCCTCAGATGCCTCCTCTTCCTCATGTTCCTCAGATTCAGCCTCAGAGTCCATTTCCTTGCCAATGAACGCCCGAGCCTTCTTGGAGCTGCTCTTCTTGTAAGATGAAGACTTTGAGGATTTTGATGATGAAGATTTTAAGGATTTCTTCTTCTTCTTCGCATCATCAGAACTGTAATCCTTGTATTTTTTCTTCTTTGATTCCTTTTCCCATTGAGGACAATCTTGAATGTAGTGTCCAGGTTTCTTGCATTTGTGACAAAGCCTCTTCTTGTAGTCACTTGATGAGAAATCATTGCTCCTTGAGGATTTTCCAAAGCGACCACGTCTTGAGAACTTCTGGAATTTCTTCACGAGCAGTGCTAGCTCATGGCTCAGTTCTTCAGGATCGCCAAGGCTGCTACCAGAATCTTCATCTTCAGATTCAGACACTGCCTTGGCCTTCAGGGCACGTGATCTGCCATAGCTCGAACCATAGAGATCTCTCTTCTCAGCAAGCTGGAACTCATGAGTATTTAGCCTCTCGAGGATATCAGCGGGATCAAGTGACTTGTAATCAGCACGTTCTTGTATCATCAATGCTAGAGTATCAAATGAGGAATCAAGCGATCTCAGCAATTTCTTCACCACCTCATGGTCGGTGATGTCAGTGGCACCAAGTGCTTGAAGCTCATTTGAGATGTCAGTGAGGCGATCGAAGGTTTGTTGAACATTTTCATTGTCGAGTCTTTTGAAGCGGTTGAAGAGATTGCGAAGAACATCAACTCGAGAGTCATGCTGTGTTGAGACTCCTTCATTGACCTTGGACAGCCTGTCCCAGATAAGCTTGGCTGTCTCCAAAGCACTCACTCTGCCATACTGTCCTTTGCACAGATGGCCACATATGATATTCTTCGCTTGACAGTCGAGTTGCTTGAATCTCTTCACATCAGCAGCATTGATGGTGGGAGTGACAGAGGGAAAACCATTCTCCACAACGTACCAGAGATCGTTATCAATTGCCTCAAGATGCATGCGCATCTTATTCTTCCAGTAGGGGTAGTTCGTCCCATCGAAGGTAGGACACCCAGCAAAAACCTTGATCATACCTGCGGTCGACATAACTAGAACTCCAGGTGGTTAAACCAAAATCACACAGAACAAGGGAGTACCTTGCTGTAATACCAATTGAAAGTGCGTTATATCGACTAGAGGGGGTGAATAGGCAATTTTTATGAATTCTTCACTAAGGAATTTGTAGGCGAGGAAATTCCTTAGCGAAGAACTACTAGCAGCGGAATAAGTACTCATAAGGAAACATAACAGAACACAAGCATCGTCATCATGATGAAATGAAGATAAGCACAAAGTACCGAAAGCGTAAGCACAGGATAACACAGGATGAAGACAAACTGACTGAAGAAATTGAACTGAGGAAATTGAGAAAGTCTTCAGTCAAAGTCTTCAGACACAGATACAAACAAGCACTCAACACAGTTATGAGGAAATGAAAGAGTTGAGGAAATAGAACCAGTGAGCTTGGTGACGACAATGATTTGGTAGACCAGTTCCAACTGATGTGACAGTTGTACGTCTGGTTAGGGCGGCTAGGTATTTAAACCTGAGGACACACAGTCCCGGACACCCAGTTCTGAACACGTAGTCTAGAACACTCAGTCCTCACCGTATTCCCCTTGAGCTAAGGTCACACAGACCTCGCCCAATCACTCATGGTAAGTCTTCAGGTGACTTCCGAACCTTCACAAACTTGGTCACTTGGCGATCCACAATTCCTCTTGGATGCTCTAGACCTTGATGCCTAACCATCTGGAAGAAGCACAGTCTTCAAAGGTAACAAGCGTCGGATCCACGCAGGATCAATCTCTTCAGTGATGCTCAATCACTTGGGGTTTGTAGGTGTTGGGTTTGGGTTTTCCCACTTGATGATTTTCGCTCAAAGTCCTCGGAGGATGGGATGTTCTCAAATGACAAGTGTCAGTTTCTCTCGGAGCAGCCAACCAGCTAGTGGTTGTAGGGGGATGCTATTTATAGCCTAGGGAGCAGCCCGACATGATAAGACATAAATGCCCTTCAATGATATGACCGTTAGGTGGGTAGATATTTTGGGATAGCTACACAAAGCACAGCAACGGTCGGAAATTTGAGTATCAAATTCCTCAGGGCTATCATGTTCCTCACTATGTAGGCAATCCGCACTAGCGAATTCCTAACTCCTCAGTCAGAGCAAATTCCTCAGAGACCAGAAGAACTTAGTCTCTGTCACTGAAGAATATGACTGAACTGTATGAGATTTCCAATGGCTTCACTCGAAGGGATTAGTAGGTGTAGGATTTTGATTTGAGCATCACATGGAAATTTTTCCTTAGTATTTCCTCGACCCCCTTTAACAGTACGGTGTTTCCTATGACTCAAGAAAGAGAAAAAGAAACTACTAAAACAGAAGTCTTCATGCTTCATGTTCCTCGAATGAATACCAAGTCTTCAGGATTGCACCAATTTCTTCACTTTCAAAGTCTTCAGTCGAAGAACCACATTTTTAGGGGTCGACTTTCTCTGTAAATATCAAACTCCTCATAGACTTATAGACCTGTGTACACTCAAAAACACATTAGTCCCTTAACCTATAAGTCTTCAATACACCAAAATCACTAAGGGGCACTAGATGCACTTACAACCACGTGATGATCGGGTGTGATAAGCTCTACGTTCACATACAACAGGTGCAAGCCAGTTTTGCTTATGCAGAATACTCGGGTTAAACTTGACGAGCCTAGCATATGCAGATATGGCCTCGGAACACTGGAGACCGAAAGCTCGAGTGTGAATCATATAGTAGATATGATCAACATAGTGATCCTCACCATTGAAAACTTCTCCATTTCACGTGATAATCAGACATGGTTTAGTAGATATGGATCACGTGATCGTTTAGATGACTAGAGGTATGTCTATCCTAGTGGGAGTTCTTAAGTAATATGATTAATTAAACTTTAATTTACCATGAACTTAGTCCTGATAGTTTTTGCATATCTATGTTGTAGATCAATAGCTCGCGTATAGCTCCCCTTGTTTTATTTTTGATATTTTCCTAGAGAAAACTATGTTGAAATATGTTAGTAGCAATGATACAGACTGGCTCCGTGATCTGAGGGTTATCCTCATTGCTGCACAGAAGAATTATGTCCTTGATGCACCGCTAGGTGACGGACCTATTGCAGGAGCAGATGCAGACGTTATGAACGTTTGGCAAAGCTCGGTATGATGACTACTTGATAGTTTAGTGCGCCATGCTTTATGGCTTAGAACCGAGACTTCAAAAATGTTTTGAACGCCACAAAGCATATAAGATGTTCCAAGAGCTAAAATTGGTATTTCAGACTCATGCCCGAGTCGAGAGGTATCAGACCTCTCACAAGTACTTTGCCTACAAGATGGAGGAGAATAGCTCAGCTAGTGAGCATGTGCTCAGAATGTGTGAGTACTACAATCACTTGAATCAAGTGGGAGTTAATCTTCCAGATAATATAGTGATTGACAGAGTTCTCTAGTCACTATCACCAAGTTACTAGAACTTCGTGATGAACTATAATATGCAAGGGATAAAGAAAACGATTCCCAAGCTCTTCGCGATGCTTAAATTGGTGAATGTAGAAATCAAGAAAAAGCATCAAGTGTTGATGGTTGACAAGACCACTAGTTTCAAGTAAAATGACAAGGGAAATAAAGGGAACTTCAAGAAGAATGGCAAGCAAGTTTCCACTCCCGTGAAGAAGCCCAAAGCTAGACCTAAGCCTGAAACTGAGTGCTTCTACTGCAAAGGAAATGGTCACTAGAAGCGGAACTACCCCAAATACTTAGCAGATAAGGATGGCAAAGTGAACAAAAGTATATTTGATATACATGTTATTGATGTGGACTTTATTAGTGTTCATAGTAACCCCAGGGTATTTGATACCGGTTCAGTTGCTAAGATTAGTAACTCGAAACAGGAGTTGCAAAATGAATAGAGACTAGTTAAGGGCAAGGTGACGATGTGTGTTGGAAATGATTCCAAGGTTGATAAGATCACCATCGCACACTCCTTTTACCTTCGGGATTAGTGTTGAACCTAAAATAAATGTTATTTGGTGTTTGCATTGAGCATGAATATGATTGGATCATGTTTATTGCAATACGGTTATTCATTTAAGTCGAAGAATAATTGTTGTTTTGTTTACATGAATAAAACCTTCTATGGTCATACACTTAATTTAAATGGTTTATTGAATCTCGGTCGTAGTGATACACATATTCATAATATTGATGCCAAAAGATGCAAAGTTAATAATGATAGTGCAACATACTTGTGGCACTGTCGTTTAGGTCATATTGGTGTAAAGCGCATGAAGAAACTCCATAAGATGGACTTTTGGAATCACTTGATTATGAATCATTTGATGCTTGCGAACCACGCCTCATGGGCAAGATGACTAAGACTCTGTTCTCCAGAACAATGGAGCGAGCCACTAACTTATTGTAAATAATACATACCGATGTATGCGGTCCGATGAGTGTTGAGGATCGTGGCGAGCATCGTTATTTTCTAACCTTCACAGATGATTTAAGCAGATATGAGTATATATACTTAATGAAACATAAGTCTGAAACATTTGAAAAGTTGAAAGAAATTCAGAGTGAAGTTAAGAATCATCATAACAAAAAATAAAGTTTCTACGATTTGATCGCGGAGGCAAATATTTGAGTTATGAGTTTGGCCTTCATTTAAAAACAATGTGGAACAAGTTTCACAACTCATGCCACCTGGAACACCATGGAGTAATGGTGTGTCCGAACGTCGTAACCGTACTTTATTAGATATGGTGCGATCTATGATGTCTCTTACCGATTTACCACTATCATTTTGGGGTTATGCATTAGAGACAGCCGCATTCACGTTAAATAGGGCACCGTCTAAAAATCCATTGAGACGACACTATATGAAATGTGGTTTAGCAAGAAACCTAAGCTGTTGTTTTTTAAAGTTTGGGGTTGCGATGCTTATGTGAAAAAGTTTCAACTTGATAAGCTAAAACCCAAATCGGAGAAGTGCGTCTTCAAGGATACCCAAAAGAAACTGTTGGGTACACCTTCTATCACATATCCGAAGGCAAGATCTTCATTGCTAAGAGTGGATCCTTTCTACAGAAGGAGTTTCTCTCGAAAGAAGTGAGTGGGAGGAAAGTAGAACTCGATGAGGTAATTGTACCTTCTCCCGAATTGGAAAATAGTTCATCACAGAAATCAGTTCAAGTGATGCCTACACCAATTAGTGAGCAAGTTAATGATGATGATCATGAAACTTCAGATCAGGTTACTGCCAAACCTCGTAGGTTAACCAGAGTATGTTCCGCACAGAGTGGTACGGTAATCCTGTTCTGGAAGTCATGTTACTAGACCATGACGAACCTACGAACTATGAGGAAGCGATGATGAGCCCAGATTCCGTGAAATGGATGGGATCCATGTATGAGAACAAAGTATGGACTTTGATTGACTTGCCCGATGATCGGTGAGCCATTCATAATAAATGGATCTTCCAGAGGAAGACGGACGCTGATAGTAGTGTTACTATCTACAAAGCTCGAATTGTCGCAAAAGGTTTTCAACAAGTTCAAGGTGTTGACTATGATGAGATTTTCTCACTCGTATTGATGCATAAAAGTTTGTCCGAATCATGTTAGCAGTTGCCACATTTTATGAAATCTGACAAATGGATATGAAAACTACATTCCTTAATGGATTTATTAAAGAAGAGTTGTATATGATGCAACCAGAAGGTTTTGTCAATCCTAAAGATGCTGACAAAGTGTACACGCTCCAGCGATCCATCGATGGACTGGTGCAAGCATCTCGGAGTTGGAATATACGCTTTGATGAGTTGATCAAAGCATATAGTTTTATACAGACTTGCGGTGAAGCATGTATTTACAAGAAAGTGAGTGGGAGCACTACAGCCTTTCTGATAAGTATATGTGAATGACATATTGTTAATCGGAAATGATGTAGAATTTTCTGGAAAGCATAAAGGAGAATTGGAAAGGAGTTTTTCCAAGAAAGAATTACCTGTAAAGCTACTTACATATTGGGCATCAAGATCTATAAAGATAGATCAAGATGCTTGATAAGACTTTAGATGACTACATACCTTGATAAGATTTTGAAGGAGTTCAAAATGGATCAGTCAAAGAAGGAGTTCTTGCCTGAGTTGTAAGGTGTGAAATTGAGTAAAGACTCAAAACCCGACCACAGCAGAAAATAGAATGAGAATGAAAAGTCATTCCCTATGCCTCAGTCATAGGTTCTATAAAGTATGCTATGCTGTGTACCAGACCTATTGTATACCTTAGCATGATTTTGGCAAGGGAGTACAATAGTGATCTAGGAGTATATCACTGGACAGCGGTCAAAATTATCCTTAGAGGACAAAGGAAATATTTCTCGGTTATGGAGGTGATAAAAGAGTTCATCGTAAAGAGTTACGTCGATGCAAGCTTTTTACACCGATCTGGATGACTCTAAGTCTCGATCTAGATACATATTGAAAGTGGGAGCAATTAGCTAGAGTAGCTTCATGCAGAGTATTGTAGACATAGAATTTGCAAAATACATACAGATCTGAATGTTGCAGACCCGTAGACTAAACTTCTCTCACAAGCAAAACATGATCACACCTTAGTACTCTTTGTGTGTTAATCACATAGCGATGTGAACTAGATTATTGACTCTGGTAAACCCTTTGTGTGTTAGTCACATGGAGATGTGAACTAATCACATAAAGATGTGAACTATTGGTGTTAAATCACATGACGATGTGAACTAGATTATTGACTCTAGTGCAAGTGGGAGACTGAAGGAAATATGCCCTAGAGGCAATAATAAAGTTGTTATTTATATTTCCTTATATCATGATAAATGTTTATTATTCATGCTAGAATTGTATTAACCGGAAACTTAGTACATGTGTGAATACATAGACAAATAGAGTGTCCCTAGATTGCCTCTACTTGTCTAGCTCGTTAATCAAAGATGGTTAAGTTTCCTAGCCATGGACATGTGTTGTCATTTGATGAACAGGATCACATCATTAGAGAATGATGTGATTGACAAGACCCATCCATTAGCTTAGCACTATGATCGTTTAGTTTGTTGCTATTGCTTTCTTCATGACTTATACATGTTCCTATGACTATGAGATTATGCAACTCCCGAATACCGAACGAATACTTAGTGTGCTATCAAACGTCACAACATAAATGGGTGATTATAAAGATGCTCTACAGGTTTCTCCGATGGTGTTTGTCGAGTTGGCATAGATAGAGTTAGGATTTGTCACTCCGATTGTCGGAGAGGTATATCTGGGCCCTCTCGGTAATGCTCATCACTATAAGCCATGCAAGCAATGCGATTAAAGAGTTAGTTATGGGATGATGCATTACGGAACGAGTAAAGAGACTTGCCGGTAACGAGATTGAACTAGGTATGATGATACCGACGATCAAATCTCGGGCAAGTAACATACCGATGACAAAGGGAACAACGTATGTTGTTATGCGGTTCGGCCTATAAAGATCTTCGTAGAATATGTAGGAGCCAATATGTGCATCCAGGTTCCGCTATTGGTTATTGACCAGAGAGATGTCTCGGTCATGTCTACAAAGTTCTCGAACCCGTAGCTAGGGTCCGCACGCTTAACGTTCGTTGACGATATAGTATTATATGAGTTATGTATGTTGGTGACCAAATGTTGTTTGGAGTCTCAGATGAGATCACGGACATGACGAGGAGCTCCGGAATGGTCCGGAGGTAAAGATTGATATATAGGATGATATGGTTCGGCCAAGGTATGAAGCCCACGAGGCTTTAGGTTGGTGCAAAAGGACTTTTGCGGAGGCCAGGGGGCCAAACGCCAGAGACCCTAGCGTCTGGCCCTGGGCCAGACGCTAAGGCCCATGGCGTCTGGGCCAGACACCAAGGATTGTGGCGTTTAGTCCTAGAGTCCGAGTGCGACTCTTGCTTTTGGGCAAAACCGACTTTGAGGAGGCTTTTGCTCCAAGTTTCGACCCCAGGGCTCAACATATAAATAGAGGGGCAGGGCTAGCACAAAAGACACATCAAGAAACACCAAGCCGTGTGCCGGCAACCCCATACCCTCTAGTTTATCCTCCGTCATAGTTTTCGCAGTGCTTAGGCGAAGCCCTGCGGAGATTGTTCTTCACCAACACCGTCACCACTTTGTCGTGCTGCCGGAACTCATCTACTACTTCTCCCCTCTTTCTAGATCAAGAAGGCGACGACGTCATTGAGCTGAACGTGTGCCGAACGCGCAGGTGCCGTACGTTCGGTACTAGATCGGGACGGATCATGAAGGTGTACGACTACATCAACCGCGTTGATAAACACTTCCGCTTTGCGATTTTCAAGGGTATGAAGATGTTCTCCCCCTCTCATTGTTATGCATCTCCTAGATAGATCTTGCATGAGCGTAGGAAAATTTTGAAATTGCATGCTACGTTCCCCTACATTATCACCATTTGAGTTGAAGCCTTATGCTCCATGGATTATGAAATTCATCAGAACCAGGTCTTCAATTCACTAAAGGCAGATTGTCAGAATCACCTCATCTATTTGCCTCCTATTGATGTCCTCAAGCGGACCATTTGTTCAGTTGATGAAAAAGGCAAAGTTTCTGTAATTGATGAAGGCACTCGTCCATTGGATGGTCAGCTTCGCAAAGTTGCATCTTACTCCACAAATTATGACTCCGCAACTCAAGATTCTACCACAAAAGCTTCAAAGCCTATTCCTCAAGCCACTGCTCCACGAGTGATGACTTATCATGAGCTTCTCCTAAGTCTTCATCAGAAGGTCAATCGCAATCACAAGTGGGTCAAGCGTCAATTTGGCTCAATTCTTCAGAATATGACAGTCACGCAAAACACGGTGAAGAAGAATCATTACTATGCACATGAAATCTTCGATCGCACTTGGGCCATATTGTCTCACCTCTATGGTGATGAAGACCTCAAACAGATGGGATTTCAACAGGACTTTGACTGGTCTCAACCTCCTTTAAACAAATTCAAGAAGGTCAAAGTTTCTCGGCTGGTTACAAGTTCATATTATTCATCGCGTGAGATGGATGAAGCTGAAGATCTCAACGACACTGCGGCAGGCCCTACTTTAACGGAAGACCCCAACGACGCTGTCGCTCTCCATTGACATCATGATGATATTCTTCAGGGGCGCTAGTCCTCATTTTTCATCCCTTTTGGTCATGTGATGACAAAGGGGTAGAAATTTGAGTTAGTCTTCAAGCGGGTCTTATATATGGGCTGTTTTTTGTTAAGTTACAACTCTCGCTCTTCTGAAGTATTTGTTGATCGAGTTGTAAACTTAAGTCCGATGGTATTCTGATACTTTTGAATTGCTTTCTGCATGCTTATTTCCTCAAGTATCATAATACACGCATGCTGAATTTCGTTAGACACCATATTTTGTCATGCATTTCAAATTCTTCAGATCATATGTTAAATGCGTGTACGAATTACAAGATATAGGGGAGATCTCCATCATATTACTCTACAATGTGCATTTGCAATCCAAAGAAAATTCCTCAAATATGCACATCTTCAGGGGAGTTCTTCTATATCTTGCAATCAAATTCCTCAATATTAGTATTTACACTTCATATGTTTATCCCCATTCAAAACTTAACCTATTTGTCATCAATCACCAAAAAGGGAGAGAATGTAAGTGCATCTAGTTCCCCTTAGTGATGTTGGTGTATTGAAGACTTATAGGTTAAGGGACTAATGTGTTTGTGAGTGTACACAGATGTAACGCCCGGATAATTAAGCTACAGTGATCCCCCGCTAATGATGCCACGTCACCTCGGTTACTGTGGATAAACGCGCATTAGTTCAAAACCTAGTTCAAATTTCAAATTTAAAACATACGGCAAACAACAAAAGTTGAAACAAAAATGTTCGGATAGTGCCAAATATGACATAGGTAATTGCGGTGGAGGAAACACATTTTATAAAATACTTAAATGCCCTCAACTAAATAAAATAGAAAGGAAAATAAATAAAACAAAACAAAAAAAAGAAAACAAACAAATACAAAAAAGGGAAGAACCCCCCCCCCCGGGCTCCGGCCCAGCAGGCCATCAGCCCCACTGGGCCAACCACCAGGCCCAGCCGGCCACTCCACCCATTCCCCCTTATCCACTCCCCCCGAACGCAAACCCTAACCGCACCCACTTCTCCCCCTC
>NC_041384.1:647450782-647477851 GCF_002162155.2 Triticum dicoccoides | reverse complement strand
CCTTGGTCGCCGCTGGCCCTGCTCTGGCGGCCACCGCACGCGCGCCGCCCGCCCGCCGCACCGCCGCTGCTCCATGTGGTGCCGGCCTGTGCCTCGCCTCGCCTTCGCCCCGCCTTCGCCCCGCGTCCGCCTGTGTGTGTGGCGGTGCCACGAGCGCTGGGCCATGACCTGCTGGACCGGCCGCGCCCCGGCCGCGTCGCCCGTGTCGTCCAGCCACCAACTGCCCGTGCCGCACCTGGCCGGCGACTGCCCTGTCGCCCTGGGTTCGCCCGCGCCCTGCGCCTGTTTCCCGTCGCCCATCACCCGACCCACTAAGGCCCCTGTGTCACCAGACAAAGGGGCCCGGCCCTAGAACATTTTAGAAAAAAAGAATTAAAAAAATTAATTAATAATTGCAATAATTAATTAATTAAAGAATTAATTAAGTTAATTAATCATAATTAGATTAATCTAATCACTAATTAACCTAATTAATTGTTAGTTAATTAAACAGAGTATGACAGTAGGACCCACACGTCAATTTGACCCAGCCAACACCTCTGTTGACTGCTGACATCATGCTGTCATCAGCAAGCACTATTCCGGATAATGTTGAATTAAAATAATTAAATAAAACCTAAAAATGATTTAAATCTTTTAAAATTAATAGAAAATGAACTGTAGCTCGGATGGAAAAACTTTGTACATGAAAGTTGCTCAAAATGACGTGACGAATCCGGATAGGCAGTCCGTTCGTCCGCCACGCATCCCTAGCATAGCGAACACACAACTTTCTCCCTCCTATTCATCTGTCCGAAAACGCGAAACACCGGGGATATTTTCCTGGTTGTTTTTCCCCCTTCACCGGTATCACCACCTACTGCGTGAGGGCGCACCTAGCACCGTTAATTGTCATGTCATGCATCGATATGCATCTATTTGCATTGTATTCATTGTTTCTTCCCACTCTTCTCCCGGGTAGACTACGAGACTGATGCCGCTGCTGGTGCCCCGACCGACTACATTGTTGACGACCCCTACTTGCCAGAGCAACCAGGCAAGCCCCCCTCCTTGATCACCAGATATCGCCTATTCTTATCTCTACTGCTTGCATTAGAGTAGTGTAGCATGTTACTCCTTTCCGTTAATCCTATCCTGATGCATAGCATGTTATTGTTGCTACAGTTATTGATACCTTACCTGCAATCCTAAATGCTTAGTATAGGATGCTAGTTTATCATCAGTGGCCCTACATTCTTGTCTGTCTGCCATGCTATACTATCGGGTCGTGATCACTCGGGAGGTGATCACGGGTATCTACTTATACATAATATATGATACTTGTGGTGACTAAAGACGGGTCGGCTCGAAGAGTACCCGCGAGTGATTCACGGATTGGGTCCGAAAGTACGTTTGTCCCGACGGCCCTCTGAGTGGATCTTTGTGGCGGAGCGACAGGGTAGGTAGAGACCACCTAGGAGAGAGGTGGGCCTAGCCCTGGTCGACATCCGTAGTTAATGCAATTAACACGCTTAAGGAGATCTGGGTATTTGATCTGAGTCTGGCCACTGGCCTATACGCACTAACCAACTACGCGGGAACAGTTATGGGCACTCGACGTCGTGGTATCAGCCGAAGCCTTCTTGACGTCAGCGACTGAGCGGCGTGCGTCGCATTGGACTGGAACGCCTACTCTTGTACTAGGGAGGCTAGGTATGCTTCTGGCCGCCCATGCAACATGCAGGTGTGCAATGGGCGATGGGCCCAGACCCCTGCGCCATAGGATTTAGACCGGCTTGCTGACCTCTCTATTGTGCCTAGGTGGGGCTGCGACATGTTGATCTTCCAAGGCCAGGCATGACCCAGGAAAGTGTGTCCGGACAAAGGGGATCGAGGGTGTTGGGAAATGTGGTGCACCCCTGCAGGGAAGTTTATCTATTCGAATAGTCGTGTCCCTCGGTAAAAGGACGACCCGGAGTTGTACCTTGACCTTATGACAACTAGAACCGGATACTTAATAAAACACACCCTTTCAAGTGCTAAATACAACCCGGTGATCGCTCTCTAACAGGGCGATGAGGAGAGGATCGCCGGGTAGGATTATGCTATGCGATGATACTTGGTGAACTTACCTCTACTCTCTTATACATGCTTCAAGATGGAGGTGACCAGAAGCGTAGTCTTCAATAGGACTAGCTATCCCCCTCTTATTCTGGCTTTCTGTAGTTTAGTCCACATATACTACCCTTTTTCATTTGATACCAATGCATTCATATGTAGTGTAGCTCCTTGCTTGTGAGTACTTTGGATGAGTACTCATAGTTGCTTTGCTTCCCCCTTTTCCCCTTTCATTACCCGATTGTTGTGACCAGATGATGGAGTCCAGGAGCCAGACGCCACCGTCGACAACGACTCCTACTACACTGGAGGTGCCTACTACTACGTGCAGGTCGCTGATGACGACCAGGAGTAGTTTAGGATGATCCCAGGGAGGAGGCATGCGCCTCTTTTGATGTGTATCTCTGTTTGTGCTAGCCATCTTAAGGCAAACTTGTTTAACTTATGTCTGTACTCAGATATTGTTGCTTCCGCTGACTCGTCTATGATCGAGCTCTTGTATTCGAGCCCTCGAGGCCCCTGGCTTGTAATATGATGCTTGTGCGACTTATTTTTTATTTGTAGAGTTGTGTTGTGATATCTTCCCATGAGTCACTGATCTTGATCGTACACGTTTGCATGTATGATTAGTGTACGATTGAATCGGGGTGCCACAAGTTGGTATCAGAGCCGACTACCTGCAGGAATCCCCCTTCCACACTCCTTGGCCGAAGTCGAGTCTAGACATTACAAAACTTTTTACTAACATGGATGTGTGTCTTACGGGCCCACGTCGCCATTTGGGTGGTATTAGGATCTTTTACTCCTCGATCCTTAATCTAGGACTCTAAACTCTCTTCTACTAGGGTTAAACGAATTTACTAACGCTAACATTAGGATCCCGTGACCACATTCACCCCAAAGTTGGATAAGCCCTAGCTATTCCTTAGAGTAGTATATTAAACATTAGCCACACTGTCATTTGACTCCTTTGAAACATCTTTGTTTTCATATGGAACCCACGAGGCAGGTCGTGCACCACACGACGACCATTGATGCCTCAGGATCACCTGATGTGTTGGTTGAGATGATGACCTATTCGGGTTATCGCTGGCACCCTGAGTACACCGTCTATGAGGATTACCAGGACTTTAACCAGGAGCAGTAGCGTGCCATCGTCCACCTCTACTCTCGGGAGTATGACTCCACTACCGTGATGCACACTGCTCATGGTGTTGGAGTGACTATTGACATGGCGGTCCACGATGCTGCTTATGCTGCGCTGACGCGTCTTCGTGGAGAGTATCGGGAGTTGGACACCTCCCCTTTCAGGCAGATTGCTATCGAATCCGATGTTGGTGTAGAGGGGTACTACACTGCTGCCTACTCCACTGTCACCCGAGAGCCCTTCTACCATCAGAACCTGGTTCTGCATACTGATGGGCTGGATAGAGCTAACCGAGCTCTTTGCCACGAGTTGTACACCACCCGTCAGCACCTGTATCATGCTCTGACGTTGTTGCACCCCCTTGTCCGATCTGGTGATCTGTTGCGTTCTGTGATCTACCTTGCCAGGACCGTGATGCCCTAGGGTGTCGGCTGGCCAGATGTGGGAGGCTACTCTCCCGCACTTGGTCCTCTTCTGCCACTGATAACCCAAAAGTATAGGGGATCGCAACAGTTTTCGAGGGTAGAGTATTCAACCCAAATTTATTGATTCGACACAAGGGGAGCCAAAGAATATTCTCAAGTATTAGCAGCTGAGTTGTCAATTCAACCACACCTGGAAACTTAATATCTGCAGCAAAGTTTTAGTAGCAAAGTAATATGATAGTAGTGGTAATGGTAACAAAAGGTAACAGTAGTGAAAGTAGTGTTTTTGGTATTTTGTAGTGATGATAGCAATAGCAACGGAAAAGTAAATAAACGAAGAACAATATATGGAAAGCTCGTAGGCAATAGATCATTGATGGAGAATTATGCCGGATGCGGTTCATCATGTAACAGTCATAACCTAGGGTGACACAGAACTAGCTCCAATTCATCAATGTAATGTAGGCATGTATTCCGAATATAGTCATACGTGCTTATGGAAAAGAACTTGCATGACATCTTTTGTCCTACCCTCCCGTGGCAGCGGGGTCCTAATGGAAACTAAGGGATATTAAGGCCTCCTTTTAATAGAGTACCGGAACAAAGCATTAGCACATAGTGAATACATGAACTCCTCAAACTATGGTCATCACCGGTAAGTATCCCGATTATTGTCACTTCGGGGTTGACGGATCATAACACATAATAGGTGACTATGGACTTGCAAGATAGGATCAAGAACTCTCATATATTGATGAAAACATAATAGGTTCAGATCTGAAATCATGGCAGTCGGGCCCTAGTGACAAGCATTAAGCATAGCAAAGTCATAGCAACATCAATCTCAGAACATAGTGGATACTAGGGATCAAACCCTAACAAAACTAACTCGATTACATGATAGATCTCATCCAACCCATCACCGTCCAACAAGCCTACGATGGAATTACTCACGCACGGCGGTGAGCATCATGAAATTGGTGATGGAGGATGGTTGATGATGACGATTGGCGATGGATTCCCCTCTATGGAGCCCCAAACAGACTCCAGATCAGCCCTCCTGAGAGGTTTTAGGGCTTGGCGGCGGCTCCATATCATAAAACGCGATGAATCTTCTCTCTGATTTTTTCTCTCCGAAACCAAATATATAGAGTTGGAGTTGAGGTCGGAGGAGCTCCAGGGGGCCCATGAGGTAGGGGGGCGCGCCCTAGGGGGGCAGGCACGCCCCCACCCTCGTGGACAGGTGGTGGCCCCCCTGGTCTTCATTTTTTGCAAGGATTTTTTATTATTTCCGAATAGATGTTCCGTGAAGTTTCAGGTCATTCCGAGAACTTTTGTTTCTGCACATAAATAACACCATAGCAATTCTGCTGAAAACAGCGTCAGTCCGGGTTAGTTCCATTCAAATCATGCAAGTTAGAATCCAAAACAACGGCAAAAGTGTTTGGAAAAGTAGATACGGCGGAGACGTATCAACTCCCCCAAGCTTAAACATTTGCTTGTCCTCAAGCAATTCAGTTGATAAACTGAAAGTGATAAAGAAAAACTTTTACAAACTCTGTTTGCTCTTGTTGTTGTAAATATGTAAAGCTAGCATTCAAGTTTTCAGCAAATATTATGACTAACCACATTCACAATAACGCTTAGGTCTCAAGTTTACTCATATCAATGGCATAATCAACTAGCGAGCAATAATAATAAATCTCGGATGGCAACACTTTCTCAAAACAATCATAATATGATATAACAAGATGGTATCTCGCTAGCCCTTTTTGAGACCGCAAAACATAAATGCAGAGCACCTTTAAAGATCAAGGACTGACTAGACATTGTAATTCATGGTAAAAGAGATCCAGTCAAGTCATACTCAATGTAAACTAACAGTAATGAATGCAAATGATAGTGGTGCTCTCCAACTGGTGCTTTTTAATAAGAAGATGATGACTCAACATGAAAGTAAATAGATAGGCCCTTCGCAGAGGGAAGCAGGGATTTGTAGAGGTGCCAGAGCTTGGTTTTGAAATAGATATGAATAATATTTTGAGCGGTATACTTTCATTGTCAACATAACAACCAAGAGATGGCAATATCTTCCATGCTACACACGTTATAGGCGGTTCCCAAACAGAATGGTAAAGTTTATACTCCCCCTCCACCAACAAGCATCAATCCATGGCTTGCTCGAAACAACGAGTGCCTCCAACTAACAAGAGTCCCAGGGGGAGTTTTGTTTGCAATTATTTTGATTTGATTTGCATAAAGCATTGGACTGGGCATCCCGGTGACCAGCCACTTTCTCGTGAGTGAGGAGCGGAGTCCACTCCTCTTGAGAATAACCCGCCTAACATGGAAGATACGGACATCCCTAGTTGATACATGAGCTATTGGAGCATATAAAACATGATATTTATTTGAAGGTTTAGAGTTTGGCACATACAAAATTACTTGGAACGGCAGGTAGATACCGTATATAGGTAGGTATGGTGGACTCATATGGAATACTTGGGGTTTATGGAGTTGGATGCGAAAGCAGTATTCCCGCTTAGTACAGGTGAAGGCTAGCAAAAGACATGGAAGCGACCAGCTAGAGAGCGACAACAGTCATGAACATGCATTAAAATTAATCAACACCGAATGCAAGCATGAGTAGGATATAATCCACCATGAACATAAATATCGTGAAGGCTATGTTGATTTTGTTTCAACTACATGCATGAACATGCGCCAAGTCAAGTCACTTAAATCATTCAGAGGAGGATACCACCCTATCATACCACATCACAACCATTTTAATAGCATGTTGGCACGCAAGGTAAACCATTATAAGCTCCTAGCTAATCAAGCATGGCACAAGAAACTATGATCTCTAGTTGTCATTGCAAACATGTTTATTCATAATAGGCTGGATCAGGAACGATGAACTAATCATATTTACAAAAACAAGAGAGGTCAAGTTCATACCAGCTTTCTCATCTCAGTCAGTCCATCATATATCATCATAATTGCCTTTCACTTGCACGATTGAATGATGTGAATAATATTAAGAGTGCACGTGCATTGGACTAAGCTGGAATCTACAAGCATTCAATAAACAAGAGAAGACAAGGCAATATGGGCTCTTTTGTCAGATCAACAATAATGCATATAAGAGCCACTTCAACAATTTAATTATGGTCTTCTCCTATCGACCCCCAAAGAAAAGAAATAAAACTATTTACACGGGAAAGCTCCCAACGAGAAAAAGAAGAACAAGAAATCTTTTTGGGTTTTCTTTTTAATTACTACTACAAGCATGGAAAGTAAACTAATTAAAAGCTACAACTAATAAAAAAATTGGTTTTTCTTAAGGTTTATTAAACACACAAGAAGAAGGCATAAAAAAGGAAAATAAACTAGAGTATGAGCACCAACATCTAGCAATGAGTGTGTGAACATAAATGTAATGTCGGTGAGAAATACGTACTCCCCAAGCTTAGGCTTTTGGCCTAAGTTGGTCTATGGCCACGGTTGGCCTGGCGGATATCCATAGTAATAGTTGGGGTCGTACTGAGATGTGGCGGTTATCGCCTCCTGAGGTGCAGCGTGGCGACAAGCGGCCTCCGCCCTCCTCTCGTACTCATCTGCCTCCTCTTTGGTAATAACATATCTTCCTTTTGCCTAATAATCAAAGAAGGCAGGATCAGGGAGAGTAATATGGACAGCACGATGTCTGTCAAAGATTAAACGATATTGGAGAGGTGATTCATTCCTCTCAGCAAACTGGTGGTGAACCATAGCATTAAAGTCTAGGTAAGCAGGAGGTAATTCAATATCATCATTACATATAGTTACACCAAGAAAATCAGCTAAGCGGGTAGCATAAATTCCACCAAAGAAATCTCCATTAAATCTATTCAGATGTAACCTACGTGCAACAATGGCTCCCAAATTATAAGATTTATCTCCCAACACAGCACTCCTAAGAATATCGAGGTCGGGGACACACATGTGACATGCTTCATCTTTACCGTTAATGCATCTACCTATGAAGAGAGCAAAATAATGTATAGCAGGAAAATGAATGCTCCCTATGGTAGCTTGTGTTATATCTCTAGATTCCCCCACGGTTATACTAGCAAGAAAATCTCTAAATTAAGATTTACGAGGTTCCCTGATACTACCCCAATGTGGAAGTTTGCAAGCAGTGGTAAAATCCTCTAAGTCCATAGTGTAAGAATTTTCACAAAGATCAAACAGGACAGTTGGAGAATTACGTGAAGATGAAAATTCAAACCTCCTCACAAAGGAACTAGTGAGATAGTGGTACTGATGGCATTTTTCTTCCTCGAAGCTCACAAGATCAGCATTACGCAAATATGCGTTAAATTCTTCCTTAATTCCCACTCGATCCATAAAGTTTTCCGAAGGCCATTCACAAGGACGCACTGGAGTGTTTCTTGGTGGCTCATCATCAGCATCACGCATTGCAAGCCTGGGCTCTTGTTTCCTTGAAGAGCCCCCTTGGTACATTTTCCTAAATATATTTCTTCCTCTGAAAACTTTCTGAAATTTTTAGTAACTTCAAAACAAAAGTGAACCAAACTCGATAATATTGATAGCAACTACTCCTACAAGTGCCTAGAGCCTATATCATGCATCAAAACTACTTTTGACCATATAAATTTGACATGCAAGCTCAAGAACAGGGTCACCTAGGCAGCACAAATTTGCAATGAAATAAAGCACTAGAACAAAAACTAATTGGACCAATGGAGGAGTCACATACCAAGGAACAATCTCCCCAAGCAGTTTTGTGAGAGGTGCTTTGAGCAAGGAGATCAAAAATAGCAGCAAAATGAGCTTGGACTCAGGTTTGAGCTGGATATTCGTGTTTGTGGGAGGAAGGAGTGTGTGGGTGCAGGAATAAGTGGAGGAGGGCCACCATGGGCCCACGAGGCAGGGGGCGCGCCCAGGGGGTAGGGCACGCCCCTGGCCCTCGTGGCCAGGTGCCAGCTCCTCCTACTGTGTTCTCAGTGCCAAATATTCTCAAATATTCCAGAAAAAATCATATTTAAATTTCAGGGCATTTGGAGAACTTTTATTTTCGGGCTGTTTTTATATTGCACGGATAAATCAGATAATAGACAGAAAAATACTATTTTTATTTTATTTTATATAAATAACAGAAAGTAAGAGGAGGGGTACACCAGGTTGTGCCTTCTAGTTTCATCCATCTCATGATTATCAAAAGGAATCCACTAACAAGGTTGATCAAGTCTTGTTAACGAACTCATTCCGAATAACATGGACCGGAGAAATTTCGAATAACACTATGTTACCTCAACGGGGATATGCACATCCCCAATAATAAGAATATCATATTTCTTCTTGACAGTAGGAAGAGGAAATTCAAAACCTCCAAATATAATCGATGGAATTTTTCCAATAGAGTTGATACTATGAACTTGAGGTTGTTTCCTCGGAAAGTGTACCGTATGCTCATTACCATTAACATGAAAAGTGACATTGCCTTTAGTGCAATCAATAACAGCCCGTGTAGTATTCAAAAAGGGTCTTCCAATAATAATAGACATACTATCGTCCTCGGGAATAACAAGAATAACAAAGTCCATTAAAATAGTAACGTTTGCAACTACAATAGGCACATCCTCACAAATACCGACAGGTATAGCAGTTGATTTATCAGCCATTGGCAAAGATATTTCAGTAGGTGTCAACTTATTCAAATCAAGCCTACAATATAAAGAGAGAGGCATAACACTAACACCGGCTCCAAGATCACATAAAGCATTTTTAACATAGTTTCTTTTAATGGAGCATGGTATAGTTGGTACACCGGGATCTCCAAGTTTCTTTGGTATTCCACCCTTAAAAGTATAATTAGCAAGCATGGTGGAAATTTCAGCTTCCGGTATCTTTCTTTTATTTGTAACAATATCTTTCATGTACTTAGCATAAGGATTCATTTTAAGCATATCAGTTAATAGCATACGCAAAAAGATAGGTCTAATCATTTCAGCAAAGCACTCAAAATCCTCATCATCCTTTTTCTTGGATGGTTTGGGAGGAAAAGGCATGGGTTTCTGAACCCAAGGCTCTCTTTCCTTACCGTGTTTCCTAGCAACAAAGTCTTTCTTATCGTAACATTGATTCTTTGATTGTGGGTTATCAAGATCAACAGCAGGTTCAATTTCTATATCATTATCATTACTAGGTTGAGCATCATCATGAACATTATCATTGACATTATCACTAGTTTCAGGTTCATTACTAGACTGTGTTTCAGCATAAGACATAGAAATATCATTTGGATTCTCAGGTGTTTCAGTAATAGGTTCACTAGAAGCATGCAAAGTCCTATCATTTTTATTTTTTTTCCTTTTAGAAGGACTAGGTGCATCTATATTATTTCTCTGAGAATCTTTCTCAATTCTCTTAGGATGGACTTCAGGATACAAAGGTTCCTGAGTCATTTTACCACCTCTAGTCATAACTCTAACAGCATTATCATTATCCTTACTATTCAATTCATTGAGTAAATCATTTTGAGCTTTAAGTACCTGTTCTACTTGAGTGGTAACCATAGAAGCATGTTTACTAATAAGTTTAAGTTCACCTTTGACATTAGCCATATAATCACCCAAGTGTTCAAGCATATTTGAATTGTATTTCAATTGTCTACCAAAATAAGCCTTAAAATCTTCTTGCTTAACCATAAATTTATCAAACTCATCTAAGCATGGGCTAGCAAATTTAGTAAACGGGATTTCAGCTTTATCATATCTATAGAGAGAATTTACCTTTACTACCTGTGTCGGGTTATCAAGACCATGTACTTCTTCAATAGGTAATGGATTAAGATCATGTGTTTCTTCAACAGGCGGTAAATTAAGACTATGTATTTCTTCAATAGGAGATAAATTCTTAACATCTTCAGCTTTAATACTTTTTTCTTTCATAGATTTCTTTGCCTCTTGCATATTTTCAGGACTGAGAAATAGAATACCCCTCTTCTTCGGAGTTGGTTTAGGAATAGGCTTAGGAGCTACTCAGGAAGTGTCCAATTATTTTCATTTGTCAACATATTATTCAATAGAATTTCATCTTCATCCGGTGTTCTTTCCCTGAAAATAGAACCATCACAACTATCCAGGTAATCTCTGGAGGCATCGGTTAGTCCATTATAAAAGATATCAAGTATTTCATTTTTCTTAAGAGGATGATCAGGCAAAGCATTAAGTAATTGGAGAAGCCTCCCCCAAGCTTGTGGGAGACTCTCTTCTTCAATTTGCACAAAATTATATATATATATATCCCTTAAAGCAGCTTGTTTCTTATGAGCAGGGAAATATTTAGCAGAGAAGTAATAGATCATATCCTAGGGACTACGCACACAACCAGGATCAAGAGAATTAAACCATATCTTAGCATCACCCTTTAATGAGAACGGAAATGTTTTAAGGATATAAAAGTAACGAGTTCTCTCATCATTAGTGACAGGGTGGCTATATCATTTAATTTAGTAAGATGTGCCACAACAGTTTCAGATTCATAGCCATGAAAAGGATCAGATTCAACCAAAGTAATTATATCAGGATCAACAGAGAATTCATAATCCTTATCAGTAACAAAGATAGGTTAAGTAGCAAAAGCAGGGCCAGGTTTCATCCTAGCATTTAGAGATTGCTTATTCCATTTAGCTAATAACCTCTTAAGTTTATAACTATCTTTGCAAGCTAAAATAGCTAAAGAAGCTTCTTTATCAAAAGCATAACCCTTAGGAATAACGGGCAAGTCTTCATCATCACTTTCATCAATATTATCAGATTCAATATTTTCATTCTCTCTAACCCTAGCAAGTTGTTCATCAAGAAATTCACCAAGTGGCACAGTACTATCAAGCATAGAAGTAGTTTCATCATAAGTATCATGCATAGCATAAGTGGCATCATCAATAGCATGCGACATATCAGAACGAATAGCAGAAGCAGGTTTAGGTGTCGCAAGCTTACTCAAAACAGAAGCTGAATCAAGTGTGGAGCTAGATGGCAGTTCCTTACCTCCCCTCGTAGTTGAGGGATAAATCTTGGTTTTTAGATCTCTCAAGTTCTTCATAATGATAAGCAGATATAAATCTCAAGTGACTCAAAGAATAGAGCTATGCTCCCCGGCAACGGCGCCAGAATATAGTCTTGATAACCCACAAGTATAGGGGATCGCAATAGTTTTCGAGGGTAGAGTATTCAACCCAAATTTATTGATTCGACACAAGGGGAGCCAAAGAATATTCTCAAGTATTAGCAGCTGAGTTGTCAATTCAACCACACCTGGAAACTTAATATCTGCAGCAAAGTATTTAGTAGCAAAGTAATATGATAGTAGTGGTAACGGTAACAAAAGGTAACAGTAGTAAAAGTAGTGTTTTTGGTATTTTTTAGTGATGATATCAATAGCAATGGAAAAGTAAATAAACGAAGAACAATATATGGAAAGCTCGTAGTCAATGGATCGGTGATGGAGAATTATGCCGAATGTGGTTCATCGTGTAACAGTCATAACCTAGGGTGACACAGAACTAGCTCCAATTCATCAATGTAATGTAGGCATGTATTCTGAATATAGTCATACGTGCTTATGGAAAAGAACTTGCATGACATCTTTTGTCCTACCCTCCCGTGGCAGCGGGGTCCTAATGGAAACTAAGGGATATTAAGGCCTCCTTTTAATAGAGTACCGGAACAAAGCATTAGCACATAATGAATACATGAACTCCTCAAACTATGGTCATCACCGGTAAGTATCCCGATTATTGTCACTTCGGGGTTAAAGAATCATAACACATAATATATGACTATAGACTTGCAAGATAGGATCAAAAACTCTCATATATTGATAAAAACATAATAGGTTCAGATCTGAAATCATGGCACTCGGGCCCTAGTGACAAGCATTAAGCATAGCAAAGTCATAGAACCATCAATCTTAGAACATAGTGGATACTAGGGATCAAACCCTAACAAAACTAACTTGATTACATGATAGATCTCATCCAACCCATCACCGTCCAGCAAGCCTACGATGGAATTACTCACGCACGGAGGTGAGCATCATGAAATTGGTGATGGAGGATGGTTGATGATGACGATTGGCGACGGATTCCCCTCTCCGGAGCCACGAAGGACTCCAGATCAGCCCTCTCAAGAGGTTTTAGGGCTTGGCGGCGGCTCCGTATCGTAAAACGTGATGAATTCTTCTCTCTGATTTTTCTCTCTCTAAAACCAAATATATAGAGTTGGAGTTGAGGTCGGAGGAGCTCCAGGGGGCCCACGAGGTAGGGGGGCGTGCCCCCCACCCTCATGGACAGGTGGTGGGCCCCTCTAGTCTTCATCTTTTGCAAGGATTTTTTATTATTTCCAAATATATGTTACGTGAAGTTTTAGGTCATTCCGAGAACTTTTGTTTCTGCACATAAATAACACCATAGCAATTCTGCTGAAAATAGCGTCAGTCCGGGTTAGTTCCATTCAAATCATGCAAGTTAGAGTCCAAAACAAGGGCAAAAGTGTTTGGAAAAGTATATATGACGGAGACGTATCAGCCACCTGCACGTCGGGTTCTGCACCAGAGTATCTGCGGACCCCAGGCTACTAACATGGAGGAATTCCCGTCGCGTCACTACCAGCTGTCAGGCTACACCTACCTCCATAGTTCCTTCTAGGACTGATGTACACTTGTTTATTAGTATTAGATGCATTCACCGCGAGCCTACGTGCCGCCTATGATGTCCTTAGCCTATGTACTGAACTCTGTGTACCAAACTCTATGCATGATCCCTTTTCTAAGATATGCCAACTACTATGTTGTATCTATCATGTTCCTTTCATTATGCCTGTTTCGTCATGAATGATTTTTGTCCTTGCAAATTTCTCAATGCTGAACTACCCCTGGTATATATTAGCAGGATGGTTAGACCTGGTGGTCGTGGTCGTGGTGGCCATGCCCCACCACGCCTGAGTACATGGCTGGTATGATCCAACAGTTCGAGCTGAACCGCCAGTTCATGGAAAATATGATGGCTCGGTTTCCTCGCCCAAATATGAACCAGCAGCCAGCCCAAGTGACTCTACAGGATTTCATGCGCCTCAACCCAACTGTGTACCGCAGCTCAACTCAGCCTCTGGATGCTGATGACTGGCTCCGTGACATCACCTATGAGATGGAGTCTGTTGATGCAGCCCCTGCCACCTATGTCACCTTTGCTTCCTTCTTCCTAAAAGGACCCGCTGCTCAATGGCGGAACAGCCACAGGCGTACTCTGCCGGTTGGAACAATCATCACCTGGCCAGACTTCCAAGCTGCTTTCCGTGCCCGCTTCATCCCTCAGGGAGTCATGGACCGGAAGAAGCATGAGTTCCGCAACCTCACCCAGGGCAAGAAAACTGTGGAGTTCCGCAACTGATGCATGCAGACAGAAGAAATTCCATGATGGCCTTCAAGCTGACATCAAGCTCGCACTTCTAGTGCATGACTTTGCTGATTTCGCCACCTTGGTGAACAAGGCCATCAATGTCAAAACTGGTCTACAGGAACACCAGAGCTCTCACAGGCGCAACCGTGACACTGGCTCATCTTCGGGCCCGTCCTCGCAGAAGCGTAGGATATGGATTCCCAATAGCATGTACCAGCCAACTGCACCTGCTCCAAGGCAGTCCTATGCTGCACCGCGTCTGCCTCCCCCACCAACTAGGCAGCCAAGACTTCCAGCTCCACCACCCCGAGCTCCTGTTCCCACTCCCAATAATGGTCTGTGCATCAGGTGTGGTCAACCAGGACACCATGCTAGGGAATGCAACCAGAACCAGAATCAACTGGCTCCCCCTGCAGTTGGCCATGGAAGCAACCAGCCCCGCAACAACAATGCCAAGTCTTATGGTCGTGTTCATGCCAACCACATTGATCTGACTAAAGTTCTAGACCAGACTGCTACTGTTATGGATACACTCCTCGTAAATTCAGTACCAACATCTTTTTTATTTGATACAGGTGCATCACATTCATTCATGTTAGAATATTTTGCATGCTTGCACGACATTAAATGCGAAGGCATGAACGCTTCGCTATTAGTACACACCTCCGCGGGCCAATGTTCGACCTCCTTGATTTGCAATGACGTCCCCGTTGAAATAGAAGGACTGGAATTCCTTGTCTCTCCATCGTACTGAAGTCCTGTAGCATTGATCTCATTTTGGGAATGGATTGGTTGAAAGCGCATACTGCTTATATAGTTTGCGCCACTAAGACCGTCCATCTGCTACACCCTTCTGATGAAATAATTACTTACCAAGCTCATCTAGTTCAGAATGCCGAGGCATGACTTTATGCCTTGAATGCATTGAACGCTGCACCACTCGAGGGCATTGAAAACATTCCCGTCGTTCGTGAATTCCAAGATGTCTTTCTGGAAGAACTTCCAGGGATTCCCCCTGCTAGAGCTGTCGAATTGATCATCGACTAGAAACCAGGCACCACCCCTATATCCAAACGACCCAACAAGATGTCGCCGCATGAACTCATTGAGCTTAAGGAGGAAATCGAAAAATCTCTTAGCAAAGGTTTCATTCGCCCTAGTTGATCTCCTTGGGGAGCACCTTCTCTCTTTGTCAAGAAGAAGGATGGGACGAACCGATTAGTCCAAGACTATTGTCCTATTAACCAAGCCACTATTCAGAACAAATATCCACTCCCTCAGATCAATGATCTTTATGATCAACTGGCTGGTTCATCAGTGTTCTCCAAACTTGACTTGAGGTTGGGTTACCACCTATCCGTGTTCGTGAAGAGGATATCCCAAAGACCGCCTTCGTGACCCGATATGGATCATACGAGTACACCATCATGTTATTCGGCTTAACGAATGCTCCCGTCACCTTCTCTCATCTGATGAACTATATAATCATGGATTACCTCGACAAGTTCTTCGTGGTTTATCTGGATGATATCCTTGTATTTTCCAAGAACAAAGAAGAACATGCTGAACATCTTCGTCTTGTGCTGGCAAAGCTTCGAGAGCATCAACTCTACACTAAGTATTCCAAGTGTGAATTCTGGCTCCCCGAAGTAACCTATCTTGGGAATGTCATCTCCAAGGATGGTATTGTTGGAAATATTCCCTAGAGGCAATAATAAATTAGTTATTATTATATTT
Organism: Triticum dicoccoides; assembly: GCF_002162155.2. NCBI lineage: Eukaryota > Viridiplantae > Streptophyta > Magnoliopsida > Poales > Poaceae > Triticum > Triticum dicoccoides. The sequence goes on along the minus strand of NC_041384.1, from coordinate 647,461,977 downwards.
CCTTGTTCATGATAATCGTTTATTATCCATGCTAGAATTGTATTGATAGGAAACTCAGATACATGTGTGGATACATAGACAACACCATGTCCCTAGTAAGCCTCTAGTTGACTAGCTCGTTGATCAATAGATTGTTATGGTTTCCTGACCATGGACATTGGATGTCATTGATAACGGGATCACATCATTAGAAGAATGATGTGATGGACAAGACCCAATCCTAAGCATAGCACAAGATCATGTAGTTCGCATGCTAAAGCTTTTCTAATGTCAAGTATCATTTCCTTAGACCATGAGATTGTGCAACTCCCGGATACCGTAGGAATACTTTGGGTGTTCCAAACGTCAGAACGTAACTGGGTGGCTATAAAGGTGCACTACGGGTATCTCCGAAAGTGTCTATTGGGTTGGCACGAATCGAGACTGGGATTTGTCACTCCGTGTGACGGAGAGGTATCTCTGGGCCCACTCGGTAGGACATCATCATAATGTGCACAATGTGATCAAGGAGTTGATCACGGGATGATGTGTTACGGAACGAGTAAAAGAGACTTGCCGGTAACGAGATTGAACCAGGTATCGGGATACCGACGATCGAATCTCGGGCAAGTATCGTACCGCTAGACGAAGGGAATTGTATACGGGATTGATTAAGTCCTCGACATCGTGGTTCATCTGATGAGATCATCGTGGAACATGTGGGAACCAACATGGGTATCCAGATCCCACTGTTGGTTATTGACCGGAGAACGTCTCGGTCATGTCTGCATGGTTCCCGAACCCGTAGGGTCTACACACTTAAGGTTCGATGACGCTAGGGTTATAGGGAATAGATATACATGGTTACCGAATGTTGTTCGCAGTCCCGGATGAGATCCCGAACGTCACGAGGAGTTCCAGAATGGTCCGGAGGTAAAGATTTATATATGGGAAGTCCTATTTTGGACGCCGGAAAAGTTTCGGGGTTTATCGGTAACGTACCGGGACCACCGGGAGGGCCCCGGGGGTCCACCAAGTGGGGCCACCAGCCCCGGAGGGCTGCATGGGCCAAGTGTGGGAGGGGACCAGCCCCAGGTGGGCTGGTGCGCCCCCCCACCAAGGCCCAAGGCGCAAGGGAGAGTGGAAGGGGCAAACCCTAGGCTCAGATGGGCCTAAGGCCCACCTAGTGGTGCGCCTCCCTCTCTCCCCCCTTGGCCGCCCCCCTAGATGGGATCTAGGGCTGGCCGCCACCCCTAGGGGTGGAAACCTAGGTGGGGGCACAGCCCCTCCCCTCCCCTTATATATACTTGAGGTTTTGGGCTGCCAGAGACACGGATTCAATCTCCTTCTTGGCGCAGCCCTACCCCTCTCCCTCCTCGTCTCTTGCGGTGCTTGGCGAAGCCCTGCTGGAGTACCACGCTCCTCCACCACCACCACGCCGTTGTGCTGCTGCTGGATGGAGTCTTCCTCAACCTCTCCCTCTCTCCTTGCTGGATCAAGGCATGGGAGACGTCACCGGGTTGTACGTGTGTTGAACACAGAGGTGCCGTCCGTTCGACACTAGGATCATCAGTGATTTGGATCAGGACGAGTACGACTCCATCAACCCCGTTCTCTTAAACGCTTCCGCGTAGCGATCTACAAGGGTATGTAGATGCACTCTCCTTCCCCTCGTTGCTGGTTTCTCCATAGATAGATCTTGGTGACACGTAGGAAAATTTTGAATTTCTGCTACGTTCCCCAACAGTGGCATCATGAGCCAGGTCTTTGCGTAGATTCTATGCACGAGTAGAACACAAAGTAGTTGTGGGCGTTGATTTTGTTCAATATGCTTACCGTTACTAGTCCAATCTTGATTCTGCGGCATTGTGGGATGAAGCGGCCCGGACCGACCTTACACGTACTCTTACATTAGACTGGTTCCACCGACTGACATGCACTAGTTGCATAAGGTGGCTAGTGGGTGTCTGTCTCTCCCACTTTACTCGGATCGGATTCGATGAAAAGGGTCCTTATGAAGGGTAAATAGCAATTGGCATATCACGTTGTGGTCTTTGCGTAGGTAAGAAACGTTCTTGCTAGAAATGCATAGTAGCCACGTAAAACATGCAAACAACAATTAGAGGACGTCTAACTTGTTTTTGCAGGGTATGCTATGTGATGTGATATGGCCAAGAAGAATGTGATGAATGATATGTGATGTATGAGATTGATCATGTTCTTGTAATAGGAATCACGACTTGCATGTCGATGAGTATGACAACCGGCAGGAGCCATAGGAGTTGTCTTTATTTATTTATGACCTGCGTGTCAACTTAAACGTCATGTAATTACTTTACTTTATTGCTAAAGTGTTAGCCATAGTTGTAGAAGTAATAGATGACAAGACAACTTCAAGAAGACACGATGATGGAGATCGCGATGATGGAGATCATGGTGTCATGCCGGTGACAAGATGATCATGGAGCCCCAAGATGGAGATCAAAGGAGCTATATGATATTGGTCATATCATGTCACTATTATTTGATTGCATGTGATGTTTATCATGTTTATGCATCTTGTTTACTTAGAACGACGGTAGTAAATAAGATGATCCCTCATAATAATTTCAAGAAAGTGTTCCCCCTAACTGTGCACCATTGCGACAGTTCGTTGTTTCGAAGCACCACGTGATGATCGGGTGTGATAGATTCCAACGTTCACATACAACGGGTGTAAGACAGATTTACACATGCAAACACTTAGGTTGACTTGACGAGCCTAGCATGTACAGACATGGCCTCGGAACACAAAAGACCGAAAGGTCGAACATGAGTCGTATAGAAGATACGATCAACATGAAGATGTTCACCGATGTTGACTAGTCCATCTCACGTGATGATCGGACACGGCCTAGTTGACTCGGATCATGTAATCACTTAGATGACTAGAGGGATGTCTATCTGAGTGGGAGTTCATAAGATGAACTTAATTATCCTGAACATAGTCAAAAGGTCTTCGCAAATTATGTCGTAGCTCGCGCTTTAGTTCTACTGTTTAGATATGTTCCTAGAGAAATTTTAGTTGAAAGTTGATAGTAGCAATTATGCGGACTAGGTCCGTAAACTGAGGATTGTCCTCATTGCTTCATAGAAGGCTTATGTCCTTAATGCACCGCTCAGTGTGCTGAACCTCGAACGTCGTCTGTGGATGTTGCGAACATCTAACATACACATTTTGATAACTACGTGATAGTTTAGTTAAACGGTTTAGAGTTGAGGCACCGAAGACGTTTTGAAACGTCGCGAAACATATGAGATGTTTCGAGGGATGAAATTGGGATTTCAGGCTCGTGCTCACATCAAGAGGTATAAGACCTTCGATGATTTTCTTAGCCTGCAAACTAAGGGAGAAAAGCTCAATTGTTGAGCTTGTGCTCAGATTATCTGAGTACAACAATCATTTGAATCGAGTGGGAGTTGATCTTCCAGATGAGATAGTGATGTTTCTCTGAAGTCATTACCACCAAGCTGCTAGAGCTTCGTGATGAACTATAATATATCAGGGACATATATGATGATCCTTGAGATATTCGCGATGTTTGACACCACAAAAGTAGAAATCAAGAAGGAGCATCAATGGTTGATGGTTGGTGAAACCACTAGTTTAAAGAAGGGCAAGAGCAAAAATGGATGCTTCATGAAACGGCAAATCAGCTGCTGCTCTAGTGAAGAAACCCAAGGTTGAACCCAAACCCGAGACTAAGTGCTTCTGTAATAAAGGGAACAGCCACTGGAGCAGAATTACCCTAGATACTTGGTAGATAAGAAGGCTAGCAAGGTCGATAGAAGTATATTGGATATACATTATGTTAATGTGTACTTTACTAGTACTCCTAGTAGCACCAAGGTATTAGATACCGGTTCGGTTGCTAAGTGTTAGTAACTCGAAATAAAAGCTACGGAATAAACGGAGACTAGCTAAAGGTGAGATGAGGATATGTGTTGGAAGTATTTCCAAGGTTGATCAAATATCGTACGCTCCCTCTACCATCGAGATTGGTGTTTGCGTTGAGCATAGACATGATTGGATTATGTCTATCGCAATACGGTTATTCATTTTTAAGGAGAATAATGGTTACTCTGTTTATTTGAATAATACCTTCAATGGTCTTGCACCTAAAATGAATGGTTTATTGAATCTCAATCGTAGTGATACACATGTTCATGCCAAAAGATATAAGATAGTAATGATAGTACCACCTACTTGTGGCACTGCCATGTAAGTCATATCGGTATAAAACACATGAAGAAGCTCCATGTTGATGGATGTTTGGGCTCACTCGTTTTGAAAAGTTTGAGACATGCGAACCATGTCTATTGGTGTATATGCATGAAGAAAACTCCATGCAAATGGACCGTTTGGACTCGCTTGATTTTGAATCACCTGAGACATGCAAATCATACCACATGGGCAAGATGACTGAAAGCCTCGTTTTCAGTAAAATGGAACTAGAAAGCAACTTGTTGGAAGTAATACATTTTGATGTGTGCAGTCCAATGAGTGCTGAGGCGTGTAGTGGATATCGTTATGTTCTTACTTCACAAATGATTTGATTAGATGTTGAGTATATTTACTTGATGAATCACGAGTCTGAATTATTGAAAGGTTCAAGTAATTTCAAGGTGAAGTTGAAAGATCGTCGTGATAAGAGGATATAATATCTATGATATGACCATAGAGATGAATATCTGAATTACGAGTTTGGCACAGAATTAAGATATTGTGGAAATTGTTTCACAACTAATACAGCTTGGAACACCATAGTGTGATGGTGTGTCCGAACATCATAACTGCACCCTATTGGATATGATGCATACCATGATGTCTCTTATCGAATTACCACGATAGTTTATGGGTTAGGCATTAGAGACAACCACATTCACTTTAAATAGGGCACCACGTAATTCCGATGAGATGACACCGTATGAACTATGCTTTAGAGAAACCTAAGCTGTCATTTCTTAAAAGTTTGGGGCTGCGACGCTTATGTGAAAAGTTTCAGGCTGATAAGCTCGAACCCAAAGCGGATAAATGCATCCTCATAGGACACCCAAAATAGTTGGGTATACCTCCTGTCTCAGATCCGAAAGCAATAAGGGATTGTTTCTAGAATCGGGTCCTTTCTCGAGGAAAAGTTTCTCTCGAAAGAATTGAGTGGGAGGATGGTGGAGACTTGATGAGGTTATTGAACCGTCTCTTCAACTAGTGTGTGGCAGGGCACAGGAAGTTGTTCCTGTGGCACCCACACCAATTGAAGTGGAAGCTTATGATATTGATCATGAGACTTTGGATCAAGTAACTCCCAAACCTCATAGGACGACAAGGATGCGTACTACTTCAGAGTGGTACGGAATCCTGTCTTGGAAGACATGTTGCTAGACAACAATGAACCTATGAGCTATGGAGAAGCGATGGTGGGCCCAGGTTCCGATAAATGGCTCGAGGCCATAAAATCCGAGAGAGGATCCATGTATGAAAACAAAGTGTAGACTTTGGCAGAACGGCTCGATGGTCGTAAGGCTGTTGAGTACAGATGGATTTTAAAAGGAAGACGGACAATGATGGTAAGTATCACCATTAAGAAAGCTCGACTTGTCGTTAAGATGTTTTCCGACAAGTTCAAGGAGTTGACTACGATGAGACTTTCTCACTCGTAGCGATGCTAAGAGTCTGTTGGAATTATATTAGCGATTACTGCATTATTTATGAAATCTTGCAGATAGGATGTCAAAACATTGTTTCCTCGATGATTTTCTTGAGGAAAGGTTGTATGTGATACAACCGGAAGGTTTTGTCAATCCTGAAAGATGCTAATAAGTACGCAAAGCTCCAGCAATCCTTCTAAGGACTGGAGTAAGCATCTCGGAGTTGGAATGTATGCTTTGATGAGATGATCAAAGATTTTGGGTTTATACAAAGTTTATGAGAAACTTGTATTTCCAAAGAAGTGAGTGGGAGCACTATAGAATTTCTGATGGGTATATGCTGTTGACATATTGTGGATCAGAAATGATGTAGAATTTCAGGAAAGCATATAGGGTTGTTTGAAAAAGTGTTTTTCAATAGAAAACCTGGATTAGGCTACTTGAACATTGAGCATCTAGATCTATGAGGATAGATCAAAACGCTAAATGGTACTTTCAAATGAGCACATACCTTGACATGATCTTGAAGGTGTTCAAGATGGATCAGTCAAGGAAGGAGTTCTTGCCTGAGTTGTAAGGTATGAAGTTAAGACTTAAAGCTCGACCACGGTAGAAGAAAGAGAAAGGACGAATGTCGTCCCCTATGCTTTTGTCATAGGCTATATACGGTATGCCATGCTGAGTACCGCACCTGATGTGTGCCTTGCCACATGTCTGGCAAGAGGGTACAAAGGTGATCCAGGAGTGGATCACTAGATAGCGGTCAAAATTATCCTTGGAGTAATAAGGACATGTTTCTCAATTATGGAGGTGATAAAGAGTTCGGCGTAAAGGGTTACATCGATGCAAGCTTTAACACCTATCCAAATGACTCTGGGTAGCAAACCGGATATGTATAGTGGAGCAACCATTTGGAATAGCTCCAAGTGGAGCGTGGAAACAGCATTTATAATATGACCTAGAGATTTGCAAAATACATACGGATCTGATTGTTGCAGACCCGTTGACTAAAACCTCTCTCACAAGCAAAACATGATCAAACCCCAGAACTCATTGAGTCTTAATCACATGATGATGTGAACTAGTTTAGTGACACTAGTAAACTCTTTGGATGTTGGTCACATGACGATGTGACCTGTGAGTGTTAATCACATGGCGATGTGAACTAGATTATTGACTCTAGTGCAAGTGGGAGACTGTTGGAAATATGCCCTAGAGGCAATAATAAATTAGTTATTATTATATTTCCTTGTTCATGATAATCGTTTATTATCCATGCTAGAATTGTATTGATAGGAAACTCAGATACATGTGTGGATACATAGACAACACCATGTTCCTAGTAAGCCTCTAGTTGACTAGCTCGTTGATCAATAGATGGTTACGGTTTCCTGACCATGGACATTGGATGTCATTGATAATGGGATCACATCATTAGAAGAATGATGTGATGAACAAGACCCAATCCTAAGCATAGCACAAGATCGTGTAGTTCGCATGCTAAAGCTTTTCTAATGTCAAGTATCATTTCCTTAGACCATGAGATTGTGCAACTCCCGGATACCGTAGGAATACTTTGGGTGTGCCAAACGTCACAACGTAACTGGGTGGCTATAAAGGTGCACTACGGGTATCTCCGAAAGTGTCTGTTGGGTTGGCACAAATCGAGACTAGGATTTGTCACTCCGTGTGACGGAGAGGTATCTCTGGGCCCACTCGGTAGGACATCATCATAATGTGCACAATGTGATCAAGGAGTTGATCACGGGATGATGTGTTACGGAACGAGTAAAAGAGACTTGCCGGTAACGAGATTGAACCAGGTATTGGGATACCGACGATCGAATCTCGGGCAAGTATCGTACCGCTAGACGAAGGGAATTGTATACGGGATTGATTAAGTCCTCGACATCGTGGTTCATCTGATGATATCATCGTGGAACATGTGGGAACCAACATGGGTATCTAGATCCCGCTGTTGGTTATTGACCAGAGAACGTCTCGGTCATGTCTGCATGGTTCCCGAACCCGTAGGGTCTACACACTTAAGGTTCGATGATGCTAGGGTTATAGGGAATAGATATACGTGGTTACCGAATGTTGTTCGCAGTCCCGGATGAGATCTCGGACGTCACGAGGAGTTCCGGAATGGTCCGGAGGTAAAGATTTATATATGGGAAGTCCTATTTTGGTCGCCGGAAAAGTTTCGGGGTTTATTGGTAACGTACCGGGACCACCGGGAGGGTCCCGGGGGTCCACCAAGTGGGGCCACCAGCCCCGGAGGGCTGCATGGGCCAAGTGTGGGAGGGGACCAGCCCCAGGTGGGCTGATGCGCCCCCCCCCCCCACCAAGGCCCAAGGCGCAAGGGAGAGTGGAAGGGGCAAACCCTAGGCTCAGATGGGCCTAAGGCCCACCTAGTGGTGCGCCTCCCTCTCTCCCCCCCTTGGCCGCCCCCTAGATGGGATCTAGGGCTGGCCGCCACCCCTAGGGGTGGAAACCTAGGTGGGGGCGCAGCCCCTCCCCTCCCCCTATATATACTTGAGGTTTTGGGCTGCCAGAGACACGGATTCAATCTCCTTCTTGGCGCAGCCCTACCCCTCTCCCTCCTCGTCTCTTGCGGTGCTTGGCGAAGCCCTGCTGGAGTACCACGCTCCTCCACCACCACCATGCTGTTGTGCTGCTACTGGATGGAGTCTTCCTCAACCTCTCCCTCTCTCCTTGCTGGATCAAGGCATGGGAGACGTCGACGGGTTGTACATGTGTTGAACACGGAGGTGCCGTCCGTTCGGCACTAGGATCATCGGTGATTTGGATCACGACGAGTACGACTCCATCAACCACGTTCTCTTCAATGCTTCCGCGTTGCGATCTACAAGGGTATGTAGATGCACTCTCCTTCTCCTCGTTGTTGGTTTCTCCATAGATAGATCTTGGTGACACGTAGGAAAATTTTGAATTTCTGCTACGTTACCCAACAGGTATTGCCGTCAACCCTGAACTAGTTCAGGCTATTCTCGATTGGACTCCTCTGAAGAATTTCAAGCAAGTCTGAAGTTTTCTGTGTCTCGCCAGCTATTGCCGTCGATTTGTCGAGAACTTCTCCAAGATCACCAGACCTTTGACTAACCTGTTGCATAAGGGCGTCAAGTTCCAATGGACAGACAAATGTCAGGAAAGTTTCCAGGCACTCAAAGACAAGTTGACTTCTGCCCCAGTGCTTGCTCCACCTGATACTAAGAAGGACTTCGTCATTTACTGCGACGCTTCCCATCAAAGATCAGGCTGTGTCCTAATGCAAGAGCGCAGAGCGATTGCTTATGCCTCTCGTCAACTGCGCCCTCACGAAGAAAACTATCCAGTTCACGACCTCGATCTTGCTGTTGTCATTCATGCACTGAAGCAGTGGCGACATTACCTTCTCGGTAATCGTTGCGAGATCTTTACCGACCACCAAAATCTGAAGTACATGTTTACTCAACCAGACCTGAACCTCTGTCAGCAGAGATGGATGGAGATTTTTGCAGACTTTGATGTGGGTATATCCTATACCCCAGGCAAGGCTAATGTAATGGCTGATGCCTTGAGCCGCAAGTCTTACTGCAACCACCTCCAGGTTCACAAAGTTCAGCCATCGCTTGTCGAAGAATTTAGAAAGATGAACCTTCATATTGTCCCCCCTGGTGCACTCGCTCCCCTTCCCCCAGAGTTCCAAAAGATGAATCTTCGTGTTGTTACTAAGGGTTCTCTAAATACCCTGGCTGTCGTACCAGATCTCGTAGATGGCATAAAGACTATTCAAGGTTATGACTCTGAAGTCCAGAAGATTAAACGCCATCTCACAGAAGGAAAGCCCTCATTCTTCACTATCACGGATGATGGCGCCTTGTACTTCAAAGGCCGCCTAGTGGTACCATGTTCGAGGAAAAACCTGGATCAGACTAAAAAGGTTATGAAAGAAGCTCATGATACGCCTCTGTCCATCCATCCTCGTAGTACAAATATGTACCATGATATTCATCAGAGATTCTGGTGGTCTAATATGAAGCAAGACATTGCTTGTTATGTTGATGAGTGCGACGTTTGCCATTGTATCAAAGCAGAACATCAAAGGCATGCTGGAACTCTACAATCTATCACTATTCCTGAATGGAAATGGGACCATGTTGAAATGGACTTCATCACTAGGTTTCCCAAATTGCGAAAGGGTAATGATGCTATTCTTGTCGTCATTGACCGGCTTTCTAAAGTTGCACATTTTCTGGCGGTCAAAGAAACAATCACTACTAGTCAGCTTGCAACTCTCTACATGTCCATAATTGTTTCACTTCACGGTATTCCACTGGTTATCAGTTCAGACCGTGGCAGCTTGTCACTTCTAGATTCTGGGCAAGTTTCCAAGAAGCTATGGGAACTCATCTGTCGTTCAGTATTGTGTTTCATCCTCAGTCGCAAGGACAAGTTGAACGTGTCAACCAAGTTCTCGAGGACAATCTTCGAGCTTGTGTAATTTCCTTCGGCAAGAAATGGGAGGAATCTCTTCCGTATACCAAGTTCTCTTATAATAATAGCTATCAAGCTAGTCTGAAGATGGCCCCCTTCAAAGTGTTATATGGACGAAAGTGTCGAACCCCTCTGAACTGGTCAGAAACTGGGGAACGTCCACTCTTCAGTCCGGATATTATCCAACATGCCGAAGAACAAGTCCGCATTATTCGTGAGAATCTCAAGACTGCCCAGTCACGACAGAAGAGTCAGTATGACCGTCATCACAAAGACATGGTCTATCAACCTCGCAAAAAGGCTTATCTTCGAGTTACACCAATGAAGGGTGCTCACCGCTTTGGGATCAAGGGCAAGCTAGCTCCTCGCTATATCGGTCCCTTCACTATTCTAGAAAGGCGTGGAAAAGTGGCATATCAATTGGAGCTTCCGTCCAACCTTTCTCAGGTTCACGATGTGTTCCACGTGTCACAGCTTCGCCGTTGCTTCAAGGACCCAATCCGAGCAGTGGATCATGAAGTGCTCGAATTGCAACATGACCTCTCCTATAAAGAGCATCCAGTCCGCATTCTCGACCAAGCTGAATGCAGCCCATGTCAGAAAACGATCAAGTTCCTCAAAGTCAAGTGGTCGCATCACTCTGAAGAAGAAGCCACTTGGGAACGCGAGGACCACCTGCATGATGAATACCCCGCACTGTTTCCTTCTACCTCCTAAATCTCGGGACGAGATTTCTTGTAGTGGAGGAGTTTTGTAGCGCCCGGATAATTAAGCTACAGTGATCCCCCGCTAATGATGCCATGTCACCTCGGTTACTGTGGATAAACTCGCGTTAGTTTGAAATCTAGTTCAAATTTCAAATTTAAAACATATGGCAAACAACAAAAGTTTTCAAAAGATGAAACGAAAATCTTCGGACAGTGCCAAATATGACATAGGTAATTGTGGTGGAGGAAACACATTTTATAAAATACTTAAATGCCCTAAACTAAATAAAAAAGAAAGGAAAATAAAAAAATAAAAAAACA
>NC_041384.1:647424416-647450185 GCF_002162155.2 Triticum dicoccoides | reverse complement strand
TCCTCCTTCCCGGATCCAAATCTGGATCGGGAAGGGGAACCGAACCGCGCCACCACGCCGCCGCCGCCTAGGACCTCCTCGCCGGCCTGCCTCCTCCACGCCGCCGTTGTCCCCATCGACCACCCCAAGCCTCGTTGCCTCGTTCCCTACACCCGCGGTGAGGACCCCGGTCCTCCTCCCTCCCCTGCTCCGGCCACTTTGGCCATGGCCTCGCTTACCGGCGCCCGCACACGCACCGGCCACCCTAGCCGCACCGCGCGCACCGGTGCTCCGTGCCCCACCTTCATCCACTCGCCACCGTCGTCCACGCAGCGCCCGCCCCCAGCTGCCAACACTCGCCGGCGCCGTCCCGCTCGTCTTCCACGCACGCGCCGCCCTACCCGGCGATGCCCTCCACCGCTTCCGCTCGCCCTCACTTCCTAGCGCCCCGCCACCCTGGCTCCGCCTCACCGCGCCTCACACCCCGAGCTCCATTGCAGCCCCGCCGCTCCGGCTGCCACAGCCTGTGCCCCCGCCCTCCTTGGCCGCCGCTGGCCCTGCTCCGGCAGCCACCGTGCGCGCGCCGCCCGCCGACCGCACCACTGCTGCTCCACACGGTGCCCGCCCGTGCCTCGCCTCGCCTTCGCCCCGCGTTCGCCTGCGTGTGTGGCGGCGCCACGCGTGCCGGGCCATGCCCTGCTGGACCGGCCGCGCCCTGGCCGCATCGCCTGCACCGTTCGGCCGCTAACCACCTGTGCCACACTTGGCCGGCGCCCTCCCTGTGCCCTGGGTTCGCCCGCGCCCTGCGCCTGTTTGCCATCTCCCGTCGCCCGACCCACAAAGGCCCCTGTGCCACTGGACTGAGGGGCCCAGCCCCAGAACGTTTTAGAAAAAAAGAATTAAAAAGCAGTAAATAATTAATAATTACATTAATTAATTAAAGAATTAATTAAGTTAATTAATCATAATTAGATTAATCTAATCACTAATTAACCTAATTAACTGCTAGTTAATTAAATAGAGTATGACAGTGGGACCCACACGTCAGTTTGACCCAGTCAACACCTCTGTTGACTGCTGACACCAGCAAGCACTATTCTGGATAATGTTGAATTAAAATAATTAAATAAAACCTAAAAATGATTTAAAATCTTTTAAAATTAATAGAAAATAAACCGTAGCTCAGATGGAAAAACTTTGTGCATGAAAGTTGCTCAGAACGACGTGACGAATCCGGATACGCAACCCGTTCGTCTGCCATGCATCCCTAACATAGTGAACACGCAAATTTCCCCCTCCGATTCATCTGTCCGAAAACGCGAAACACCGGGGATATTTTCCCGGTTGTTTTTCCCCTTCACCGGTATCACCACCTACTGCGTTAGGGCGCACCTAGCACCGTTGATTGTCATGTCATGCATCGATATGCATCTGTTTGCATTGTATTCATTGTTTCTTCCCGCTCTTCTCTCCGGTAGACTACGAGACTGACGCCGCTGCTGGTGCCCCGACCGACTACGTTGTTGACGACCCCTACTTGCCAGAGCAACTAGGCAAGCCCCGCCCCCCTTGATCACTAGATATCGCCTATTCTTATCTCTACTGCTTGCATTAGAGTAGTGTAGCATGTTACTGCTTTCCGTCAATCCTATCCTAATGCATAGCCTGTCATTGTTGCTACAGTTATTGATACCTTACCTGCAATCCTAAATGCTTAGTATAGGATGCTAGTTTATCATTAGTGGCCCTACATTCTTGTCTGTCTGCCATGCTATACTATCGGGCCGTGATCACTCGGGACGTGATCACGGGCATATACTTATACATAATATATGATACTTGTGGTGACTAAAGATGGGTCGGCTCGAAGAGTACCCGCGAGTGATTCACGGATTGGGTCCAAAAGGACGTTTGTCCCGACGGCCCTCTGAGTGGATCTTTGTGGCAGAGTGATAGGGTAGGTTGAGACCACCTAGGAGAGAGGTGGGCCTGGCCCTGGTCAGCGTCCGTGGTTAATTCAATTAACACGCTTAACGAGATCTGGGTATTTGATCTGAGTCTGGCCACTGGCCTATACGCACTAACCAACTACGCGGGAACAGTTATGGGCACTCGACATCGTGGTATCAACCGAAGCCTTCTTGATGTCAGCGACTGAGCAGTGCGCGCCAGATTGGACTGGAAGGCTTGCTCTTGTATTAGGGAGGCTAGGTCTGCTTCCGGCCGCCCATGCAACGTGCAGGTGTGCAATGGGCGATGGGCCCAGACCCCTGCGTCATAGGATTTAGACCGGTGTGCTGATCTCTCTGTTGTGCCTAGGTGGGGCTGCGATGTGTTGATCTTCTGAGGCCGGGCATGACCCAGGAAAGTGTGTCCGGCCAAAGGGGATCGAGCATGTTGGGAAATGTGGTGCACCCCTGTAGGGAAGTTTATCTATTCGAATAGTCGTGTCCTTCGGTAAAAGGACGACCCAAAGTTGTACCTTGACCTTATGACAACTAGAATCAGATACTTAATAAAACACACCCTTTCAAGTGCCAAATACAACCCGGTGATCACTCTCTAACAAGGCGACGAGGAGAGGATCGCCGGGTAGGATTATGCTATGCGATGATACTTGGTGAACTTACCATCTAGTCTCTTCTACATGCTTCAAGATGGAGGCGGCGAGAAGCGTAGTCTTCGATAGGACTAGCTATCCCCCTCTTATTCTGGCTTTCTGCAGTTCTGTCCACATATACTACCCTTTTTCATTTGATACCAATGCATACATATGTAGTGTAGCTCCTTCCTTGCGAGTACTTTGGATGAGTACTCACGGTTGCTTTGCTTCCCCCTTTTCCCCTTTCGATACCCGATTGTTGCGACCAGACGATGGAGTCCAGGAGCCAGACGCCACCGTCGACGACGACTCCTACTACACTGGAGGTGCCTACTACTACGTGCAGGCCGCTGACGACGACCAGGAGTACTTTAGGAGGATCCCAGGCAGGAGGCCTATGCCTCTTTCGATGTATCCCTGTTTGTGCTAGCCTTCTTAAGGCAAACTTGTTTAACTTATGTCTGTACTCATATATTGTTGCTTCCACTGACTCGTCTATGATCGAACTCTTGTATTCGAGCCCTCGAGGCCCTTGGCTTGTAATATGATGCTTGTATAACTTATTTTATTTGTAGAGTTGTGTTGTGATATCTTCCCATGAGTCCCTGATCTTGATCGTACACGTTTGCGTGTATGATTAGTGTACGATTGAATCAGGGGCGTCACAACAGAGTCTATAAGTCTATGAGGAGTTTTATATTTACGATGAAAGTCGATCCCTAAAAATGAATGTCTTCATTTGAAGACTTTGATTTTCTTGAATACTTTGAAAATGAGGAAATTGGTGTGACCTTGAAGACTTCGATATTGACGCGAGGATTATGAAGCGTGAAGACTTTTGTTTTCGTAGTTTAATTTTCTCTTTCTTGAGTCATAGGAAACACCGTATTGTTAAAGGGGTTCGGGGTAAAACTAAGGAAAAACTTTCCAAGTGATGCTCATCTCAAAGCCTACACATACCCAAGGTAAAACTAAGGAAAAAGGGGGAGATTGTAAGTGCATCTAGTGCCCCTTAGTGATTTTGGTGTATTGAAGACTTATAGGTTAAGGGACTAATGTGTTTTTGAGTGTACACATGTCTATAAGTCTATGAGGAGTTTGATATTTACAGAGAAAGTCGACCCCTAAAAATGAGGTTCTTCGACTGAAGACTTTGGATTTCTGAAGACTTTCTAAAGACTTTGAAAGTGAAGAAATTGGTGCAATCCTGAAGACTTGGTATTCATTCGAGGAACATGAAGCATGAAGACTTCTGTTTTAATAGTTTCATTTTTTCTTTCTTGAGTCATAGGAAACACCGTACTATTAAAGGGGGTCGAGGAAATACTAAGGAAAAATTTCCATGTGATGCTCAACTCAAAATCCTACACCTACCAATCCCTTCGAGTGAAGCCATTTGAAATATCATATAGTTCAGTCAATTTCTTCAGTGACAGAGACAGAGATCTTTTGGTCTCTGAGGAATTTATTCTGACTGAGGAGTTAGGAATTCGCCAGTGTGGATTACCTACAAGTGAGGAGCGTGATAGCCGTGAGGAATTTAAGAGCTCAAATTTCCGACCGTTGCTGTGCTACGCGCCAGTTGTTCCAAAATATCTTATCCACCTAACTGTCATATCATTGATGGGCATTTATGTCTTATCATGTCAGGCTGCTCCCCGGCTATAAATAGCCACCCCCTACAACCACTAGCTGGTTGGCTGCTCCGAGAAACTGACACTTGGCATTGAGAGCATCCCATCCTCCGAGGACTTTGAGCGAAAATCATCAGTGAGGAAAACCCAAACCCAAACACCTAAAACCCAAAGTGATTGAGCATCACTGAAGATATTGTTCCTGTGTGGAACCGATGCTTGTTACTTTTGAGGACTGTGCATCCTACAGACGGTTAGGCGTCATGGTCTAGAGCATCCAAGAGGAATCGTGGATCGCCGAGTGACCGAGTCTGTGAAGGTTTGGAAGTCACCTGAAGACTTACCACGTGTGATTGGGCGAGATCTGTGTGACTTTAGCTCAAGGAGAATACTGTGAGGACTGTGTGTCCGGGACTATGTGTCCTGAGGTTTAAATACCTAGCCGCTCCAACCAGACGTACAACTGTCACAACAGTTGGAACTGGTCTACCAAATCATTGTCTTCACCGAGCTACTTGTTATATTTCCTCAACCCTTTCATTTTCTCATTCATGTGTTGATGAACTTGCTCGTTACTATTTGAAGACTTTGACTGAAGACTTTATCAATTTCCTCAATCCTAATTCTTCAGTCATCCTATCTTCGGCCTGCTTATCCTGTTTTCACGTTACCTATGCTCTGTGTATGTTTCATTTCATCATGATGACTATGCTACTGCTTTGTTATGCATGCACCTGAGTACTTATTCCACTGCTTGTAGTTCATTGCTTAGGAAATTCCTCACTTAGAATTTCCTTAGTGACGAATTCATAAAAGACGCCTATTCACCCCCTGTAGTCGATTTAACGCACTTTCAGAAACTCTGATCTCTCTGCTCCCCTAGGGTTTTTGGCATTTTTGAGTATTTATAGAGTTGATAGTCGGTGGAGAGGGGGCTCGTGGGCCCCACTACCCACTAGGGCGCGCCCTGGTGCCTTGTGGGCCCCACGGGCCTCCCCTTAGGCACTTCGTTGGCTCCCAAGTTGTCTTCTATCCAGAAAAAAATCACCAAAAAGTTTCGTGGCATTTGAACTTCGTTTGGTACTGATATTCTGTGAAGTAAAAAATAAGCAAAAAACAACAACTGGCACTGGACACTATGTCAATAGGTTAATCTCCAAAAATGATGTAAAATTGCTATAAAATGAATATAAAATACCCAAGATTGATAATATAACAGCATGAAACAATAAAAAATTATAGATACATTGGAGACGTATCAGCCGGCAGCACCGGCCAACCCTTCTTGGACTTGCATCGGTTAATTCTAGTTAAATGGTACTAAATGTATGATCATCAACTGTTTAAGTAAATGATGAAAGATTTCGACAGATAAGTGCTACTCCAAATCTGAAGTCCACAATACCCGAACAAACTGGGGTCTCGATTTCATTACTACATGCATACTCGTAAAACTTGAAAACCCAAGATTGAAATCGTCGTACAGGGTGGCGGGACGAATACTCATAGGAGCGGCCTTGCTGGTTCGTTCTTCATCCCGCTAGCTTGAAGAGTTCCTTGTTGAGCTTAAGTTTTTCAGCGTCTTCCTTTTGACTACTTGTAATGAAGTATAGCAGCTCCAATAGATCTCGCTTATTGTACCAACTAGATCGGAACAAGGGGGCGGCTGGGAGGCGAGGAGACCGGTAGAGAATGGGAGAGTGATTTCGTAGAGAATGTGAGAGTGTTGTTGTATTACGAATGGGGTGAGACTCACTTCGGTGCACCGAACACGTCACTGGGACTCTTGTGTCACCCACGCGTAGCGTGTTGTCACGTCAATTCATTGTGAGGACATGATGAATAATTTGACCGACGTGTACTAGTACTACTGTACTACTTACTAATCGTATTTAGTGTCACATTTTAAGCATAGGTTTAACTAACAAAATGTCAGTGCATGTCACCGAAAATTATACCATTGGAAACTATGTTCAAATAATTTTTTTGACATGCATTAACATTTAGTTAGTTAAATTTATGATCAAAATTTGACACAAATTACGAAGGGGACCAAAAAACCAGGAGGGAGGTAGTAGTATGAGTAGCGCAATATACGGTATAGAGGACTACTAGTACTAAAAATTTAGAAATGGAGTACAATGTTACAAGGTTGTGCGACACACTTTGTAGCCTACATGAGTAATACAAATATAATTCTCATTAGACAACACTTTCACCAACAAGTACACACTTGAAGCCTAATTGATATATATGGCTTCTCCACAGCATCTCCATTATCATTATCTGTCGTGGTTTTGTTACGGCAGATGTCCTCGTGAAAGAATTTAAACGTGAGGCCATCGTGACAGTGATAAACTTGTCGGGGTTGAGCGGGATGAGAGACACGAGTTTACCCAGGTTCGGCCCCTCATAGCGGAGGTAAAAGCCTACTCCTACTCTTGTTGCTTGAGTATCGATTATAAGGGAGCGGATTCGCTTGACCTAACTATCAATTGATTGTAACTTGCCCTATTCTATGCCAGGGACTCCTTATGCTGGCATGGAGTTTGACATGCTGGTAGGCGACTTGAATGCTTGGTGAGGGGGCCTAGCACTCTACGATGGACGAGTTGGTTGGTCGGAACCGGCGATTTTGGGGGACGGGTGGTTTTTCTTAGGCAGTCGCCTCACCAAGCGTTCAACTCGCCCATCGTGGCGTCCTAGGTCGCTTCCCCCGTGGTCCTTCGCGTCTCTGGCGGTCCGTGCCCCACCTCTCCGGCCGCACGAGCGCCTCGACCCCCAATTTGGCGGTGCTCGCCTTCATGGTGGGTGGGGGCGGGTCGGTGTCATTGATCTCGTCATCTGCACATGCTTCCGTCGCCCTGATTTTGTCGCGCTCATCGATTCTCACCGGCCGCAGTCACTGATGACCTAGGGATTTCTCTCCCTCTGCTCGTGTGGGAAGGTGAGGAGGGGAGAGGGGAATGGAGGCCAGGCTGAGTGGACGAGTTTCCCCAAAATTTGGGAACGACAAACCCCACCGCTCTGTTTTCGGGTGGTCGGCACTGTCGACCACGTGGCGCGATCTCGCGCTAGCTGAATCACGCGCGCGCGCCGTTCAGCGTTTAGGTTCTATCCTAGGCCTACACGCGAGTCGCGAGAGGCTGAGGCGTCGCTGAGTTTGGCTTCAATTTTTTTCGCTCGAAGTATATACCTATATTGTACCCTACGTACACATACCTGGGAGGGGCCCCTGACTTTTGGGGCCCGGGGCGGCCGCCCCTCTCAGGGCCGGCTTTGGCTTCTATTCAAGTTCAGGTGCGCAACCTTGCCTCCGAATTCGATTCCAACTTGCTCAGGCCCCGGGTACAATAAAATAAAATCGAGTCTTAGGCCTATGCTGCTTGCAGATAGTCAAGAACATACTCGGAGGGAGGAGCAGATCAGAGATCACGGATGTCTAAGCGGCGGTGGGGACAGGAGAAGCACGCGAACTGCGCCTGCAAAAGGTCACGGCCTGAACCACCTCTATCTGGTACTGGATGACTGGAAAGATGCGTTCAGCATCCACAAGATTGACGCCGCCGACGATGACGGGGACCTTGGCCAGACACCTGTCCTCCGGTTGGTGTCACCGGCACCTGGTCTTCCAATGCGCTTTGCGGCCGTTGGCAGCAACATCGTCATCGTCACCGACCCATATTGCGGTGAGGCTCCCACACTTGTCTATGATACGAAGAGAACAGGACTCACCGTCGGCCCTCCACTCCCCCCTCCACTGGTGGGTGAGGCCAACTCCACCGCACGACCCTAAAACTCACCCCATTTTGTCCGGATTTTGTCCGTATGGGGTAGAAATAGGGAGAGAAAACGCCGGACAGAGGCCGGACAAATTCGCTGCACGCAGCGCTGCTACCCCATTTTTACCCCATTTCACCAGCTGTCCGTCCTCGTCATTTCTTCAAACATGTAGCAGGCATAGAGAACTCGCCGCCGCGGCCGCCTCGTCCGCCCAAGCTCGCCGCCGCGCCCCGCGCCCGGGCCATGCCGCCCGTGCCGCCGCGCCCCGCGCCCGCGCTAGGCCGCTCGTGCCGCCGCGCCCCTCGCCCCCGCCGCCCGTCGCCGCGCGCCGCTGTCACATCCTAGTTAGCCATGCATTAGAGTGTTGCATCATGTTTACTTTTTCATCAGAAACTTGAAATGGGGATGACAGAACCCCCAGTCCCCTCTGAAACCAACTAGGGTTACTAAAATAATTTTCAATGAACCTGAAATGCCCTTCTAAAATGCCCATCATTTTTGTCTTGGTTTAGAACCTCTGCCAAAAGTGGTGCACATTTTCCTAGGCCATCTTAGGGTTTTTGAATTAAATCATAAATATTTGAATTTGGGCATTTAAAATTATATAAAATGTTTAAATGCTCAAATATCTCTAAACTAAAATGTTTCATGTTGGAATTAATCCAACTATGGGCTAGGAATAGTTTGGTGATTTTTGAAGTTGCCTAGGTATTTTATTAAATTCAACAAAGTTGCAGATATATTAAATAAAAACAGAAACAGAAAAAAAAGGGGAAAACTTACCTGGCGCCACCGCAGGCCCACCAGCCAGCCCACCTGGCCGGCCCAGCCCGGCCACCGCTCCAGCGAGCTGCTTGGCTCGCCAGGCAGGCAGCCAAGGTGCTCGGCGGCGGCACCGCAGCTCGCCACGCAGCTGCTCGCCGCCTCGCCGCCTCCCTCGCCCGGCTAACGCCGTGGATCGGCCTCCCTCTCTCCCCCGAACCCCCCAGACACCCCCTCTCCTCTCCAGCTCCTCCCCCTCGCACGCCCCAGCCATGGCCGACGCCATCGCCGCCACCCCCTCGCCGTAGCCACGCCCTCCGTCCACCCCACGCCGTGCCACCGTGTCCAGGAGCTCCGCCGCCGTCCACTTCATCGAGCTAGCCGAGCCCCGTGTGCTCGTGCGGCCCGAGACCACCGCACCGACCTCGCCCGAGCTCACCGTCGCTGGAGATCCCCTTCAACGCCGTCGCTGCCTCAGCTCGTCCCCGACCTCACCGGTGGCCTCTACGGGAGCGCTGTGAGCCTAGCTACTCCTCCGACCCTCTCTCTCTCATTCCTGAGCCGTGTAGCCACCGCACGAGGATCACACGCCCGCACCGCCGCGGACCTCGTCGCCGACGTGCTTCCGGCCACACTCCGGCCACAAGATGGTGTCCATCTTACTCACCGAGTCCCGCAACACCTAGCTAGCTACTCCACGAGCCTCACCGACCCCTCTAGCGCCAAGTTCACCTCCGACCGAGCCCCGGTGGCCGCCAAAGTCGTCGCCGGCGCCAACTCCGGCCACCCCGACCTCAACGGACTCCGCCAAGAGCCGCGGTTTGTCCTCAGCTCCCCTCCGGTGGTCTCCGCGGCCCATTTGGTGGCCGAAATGGCCAAAACCACTCCCGCCGCCGCGTCGGGCTCGCCGGCGGCTAAACGCCGGCGTCGCTGGCTTTGACTTTGACCACGGGTGGGCCCTGGTTGACTCCCCTGAGTCAATGACAGGTGGGGCCCAGCCCTGTTAATTAAACAGGATTAGTTTTAATTAAATTTTAATTAAAATAATCACCCTGACATGCGGGACCCACTGTCAGGTTTGACCCAGACCTGTTCCGTTGACCTGCTGACGTCACACTGACGTCAGGCTGACGCAGTAATTGATTTTCTGGATTTAATTTAAATCAGGAAATTCCAGAATATTATTTAAACTTCAAAAATTCATAACTTTTATGCTGTAACTCCAAATTGGACAAATTATATATGAAAAATGATCAGAAAAATCCAATCTATCCATCTGTACTATTTTCATGCATGATCAAACAAGTTAAATTGATGTTTTAAGCAGAACAAGGAAAAGCACTTTAAAAGGCCATATTTGAATTTGAAATTTGAATCCTTGATTCAAATTTGTTCAAACCCTTCTGGTTTTAGTTGCATTAGCCCAATACACTCATTTTGCCATGTCTCATGCATGCATCATATTGTTGCATACTGTTTGGTAATGTTTGTGTATCGGTGCTCTCTGCGGCAGGTTCTGCCCCCGAGGAGTACCGTGATAACCCCGACGAAGAGCAATACCAGTGCACCGACCCGTCAGGCAAGCAACCAACCATTTGATCATATCGATACAATCTCATGTTCTCGCTCCTGCTCTCTTTTACTGCATTAAGACAACGCGTTTCAAACTGCTGTGTGCTACGGTAGTTGAACCCATTTCCTCTGCATGACCTGTCATTGCCACAGTAACTAGATGAAACCCACTAGCATGTGTAGGAGTTGATTGAGCCATATGTATGTGTTGTTCCTACCTTGCTATGCCTGCTATGCTTAGAGTCGTGTTAGGTCTGGTTCATCTGGGTGATGGGCTAGAGTGAAATGTTTATGTCGGTAGTGAGAGTGGTGTGGTGAACACGATTTGGTAAAGGTATCGATGAGAGGCCATGTAGGAGTACATGGTGGGTTGTTTCATTGAAGCCGACCTTAAGCACTGAGATCTGTATGTGTGATTTAAGAATCAGCTACTACCATGCATTGGGCCCGAAACCAATGGACCCTCTCGGCTTCTTATTCACCCTAGTTCTCCGTCCAGGAGTTGCAAGTAGTTTCTGGTGTTTGTAGCCTACTGGAGGCCGTGGACAGCGCTGACCGTAGGGGTGGGCTGTGATGCGGTAGGTACGTGGCACGGTGTACCGAATACCCGTTAGGTATCTCGGGAACCCTGTTCACATCGTTCGGGGCCGTATGGGAAACCTCGGCCGGACTCCCTGCGGATGGAACCTGGATAGGCGATAAACCTGGACCGGAGGCTTAGGTGATTAGGTAGGTCGTGGCCGACACCCACGTTGGGCTTCCGCTTGAAGGTTGCCGAGTACATGTCGTGTAAACGACGGTAAGTGGTGAGAGCGTGTATGAAGAAGTACACCCCTGCAGGGTTAACATGATCTATTCGAATAGCCGCGTCCGCGGTAAAGGACTACTTGGTTGCCTATACAGTTCATAGACAAGTAAATGGAAACTGTTAAAAGCCTCAAGATAAGTGTGAGTGCCGAGGATGGCTCTTCCGTAGGAAGACGGAGGTGGATCCTCGGTAGTGTATTGAAGTGGTGAGTAGTGGACTCGTGTGCGCAAAACCATTTCAAGTTGGAGTATCGTAGGATAGTCTAGCCAAGAGTCAAAGCTGGCTTGCTGCAATAACTCCACCAACCCTTCTTGATAATATGCATGTATGTAGGATCTGATGTAAGTCTTGCTGAGTACCTTTGTACTCATGTTGCTATAATTTACATTTTTACAGAAGACACTGCAACCCCTTCTGATGGGTTCTATGTAGACGTTGACATCAACGAGTAGGCTAAAGACCCAGGTGGTGACCCTGAGCTTGTGAAGGACCTTGTAGTATAGCTAGGCTTCCCAAGCCTCTTTTATTTTACTAGTTGTCTGTACTCAGACAAGTTACTTCCGCTGCTGGTTTGTATGACTGTATGACTTGTATGTT
Source organism: Triticum dicoccoides (assembly GCF_002162155.2). Taxonomy (NCBI): domain Eukaryota; kingdom Viridiplantae; phylum Streptophyta; class Magnoliopsida; order Poales; family Poaceae; genus Triticum; species Triticum dicoccoides. The sequence continues at coordinate 647,438,448 of NC_041384.1, read as the reverse complement.
GGGTCGTGAGACCCGTACCTTTGTGTATGTTATGTATGACTCTCTGAGCCTTAAATAAAGTACTTGTGTCGTAGAGTCATGTTGTGATGCTTCGTTGTATTTGCACATATCGAGCATATTGTGTGTATGATTGAAATGCTTGGTATGTGTGGGATCTGACTATCTAGTTGTTTATCTTTAGTAGCCTCTCTTACCGGGAAATGTCTCCTAGTGTTACCGCTGAGCCATGGTAGCTTGCTACTGCTCTGGAACACCTAGGCTGGCCGGCATGTGTCCTTCTTCGTTCCTGTGTCTGTCCCTTCGGGGAAATGTCACGCTTTGAGTACCGGAGTCCTGTTAGCCGCTACAGCCCGGTTTACCGGAGTCCTGCTAGCCCAGTGCTACAGCCCGGACCCACTTGCTGATGACCGACATGTTCGAAGCTGGGTCATGGATGCCTGTCCCTGTAAGTCTGTGCCACTTTGGGTTTACGACTAGTCATGTCAGCCCGGGCTCTTTATCATATGGATGCTAGCGACGCTATCATATACGTGAGCCAAAAGGCGCAAACGGTCCCGGGCAAAAGTAAGGCGACACCCGTGAGGATACCGTGCGTGAGGCTGCAAAGTGATATGAGGTGTTACCGGCTAGATCGATGTGACATCGAGTCGGGGTCCTGACAGCGTTGGCATCAGAGCCGGACTGCTTGTAGGTTCTCCAAGCCAAACTGGTCGATGTTGAGTCTAGAAATTCTTTAGTTATATGTAGGGGAATTGTTTGTGGGTCGGAACGTAAGGCTCTTTTTATTCCTTTATCTTATGACATTCTGATCTGAGTCAGTCCATTCTTCTACCGGGGGTTAAGGAATTAGGATCTATTCTCTCTATTAGGATCACGTGTTACTAATCAGTAGTACCTTATAAGTTTGATGGATACAAGCCTAGTTCAGTTCTACTACCATATTATGTTGCTAGAATGGATTCAGAACTTTGATATGATGATGTTGAGTGTGTATGAAATCCTTTGTCAAATGTCTCAAAATCCTTCTTGAGCATTTACAGCTGTTATGCTGCCGAAATTTCGCTAGAATTCTAATGCCCTTGCATTATGATTGTGCTTTCAGATGGCCACCCGCAACCTCAATCAAGTGGTTCGCCTGACTCGATGCCTAGATGTACCCGGCCATACTGCCAAGTTGGTCAGGGTAATGACTGAGGCTGGATACCGCTGGTATCCTGAGTACACGGTCGAAGAGCAATTCCGAGACTTTAATCAAAGCCAGTATCTCTGCACTGTCAGGATATTTCCATCTTATCCTGGATCCACCGAGCCTCTTCACTGCTCTTATGGACTCGGGGTTACCATTGAGATGGCTGTGCAGGACGCCGCCTACTCTATGATGACCATTATGCGAGTCAGATCTGGTCTATTTCGGGACTCTGATTTCCGGTATATGCCAGGATCACTTCCGGGAGCACAAGGGTATCTCCAGGCTATTTATGCTGACCCCACTCAGGAGGATTCACGGACTCGCACCACTGCTGAGATGCTCGAGGATAAGGACCGTGAAAATCGGGCCTTGAGGTTAGAGCTCTTCAATACCCGTGCTGACCACTGGGCCACTTTGACTCGGTTTGCACCGGCGGTGCAAGCTGGATATTCAGATATGCGCGATCTCTATCCTGTGAGATCTGCTCTGCCAGACGTGATGGTTTGGCGTGATGTAGGAGGCATCACCCCACCTCGCGGTCCCCGCAGGCCACCGTCTGTTGGTCCAAGGCCTCATCCTAGCCCCTATGGTCCACAAGCTTCGCGAGATCGTCTGTTTCCGGATGATCATGTTGAGCTTCCAGGCTATGGAGGTGACTTCTACGAGGACTACTACGGATCGGCCTGAGTTAGTGGTAGTATCACTAGTTCGCACTAGCTGTGTCTTCTATCGTCCCGCGTGACTCGTGGGATATGACCTAGTTTGTACTCCTTCCGAAGGTGTAGAAAAATAATGTATAGGAGCTTGGAATGCCTCCGATGAGATGTAATCCTCTTTCACCGTAATAGTACTTTGTTTGGTCTTGTACTAAACCCTGTATGGTGTGTATGACGATGGAATAAAGAAGCAGTTTCTGTATCTACCATGTCATATGGATGATCATCTTGCATTTCGAGTTATTCCTTACATTTCTACCCTATGTCGGAATTTTATCATCCTGACTAAATCATTGTCTTGTTTACCTAGGATGGTCAACACGCGCGCTAACCCTGCTTCTCAAGAGCAGGCCGAAGGCAGTGAAGCCAGGGATGCAAATCTGCCTCATCCTCCTTCACTAGCCGAGGTTATGATGGAAGCTGAGAGAAACAAGCGGGAGACCAACCGTTTGTTGGAGCGTATTGAACAGAACACAGCACACCATCAGAGGACTAGCGTGGTGTCACTCAGTGATTTTATCAAATTACATCCACCCACGTTCCACCACTCCGTCGAGCCTCTCGACGCTGATGACTGGCTTCGCAGTATCTCTCACAAACTGCGTTCCGCGCTGGTAGCGGAGGCTGACAAGGTCACCTTTGCTGCATATCATCTTGAAGGCCCCGCCAGTCTATGGTGGGAGAATTATGGAGCTATGCGCCCGGCGGGCCATGTCACTACTTGGGCTGAGTTCAGTGAGGCTTTCCGTGAACATCACATTCCGGAGGGTCTCATGGACCGTAAACGTGAAGAATTTTGCAGTTTCACCCAAGGCCGACTTTCTGTGGATGCTTACAGCAGGGAGTTTGGTAATCTCGCACGATATGCAACTGAGGAAGTGTCTACTGATGCCAAGAAGCAAGCAAGGTTCCGTAAGGGCCTTAGTCCTGAGCTTCGCCGCGACCTCCGTCTGCATGAGTGCACATCTTTTCAGAAACTTGTCAACAAAGCCATCAGTGCTGAAACTGGTCAGACTGACTATGACGCAACACGCAAGCATGGCCGTGACATGGGTTCCTCATCCGGTGCTGGTCCTCAGAAGCGCCGCGTGTGGGTACCCAACACCACCCTGCCACCCAGGTTTACACCGAGGCCATCCTTCCAGGCGCCTCGCCCCGTTCAACAGTCTGCTCCAGCCAAGCCCTATGGGGGTCCAACTAACAATGCTCCTCCACGTACCAGTTCCGTGACTTGTTTCAAGTGTGGGGAATCTGGCCACTACATGCGTGAGTGCCCCCAGACCAACCCCAACCATTCTGCTAAAGCTGTTGGCCGTGGCAAGCCGACAGGAAAAATATTCCACGCCAAGCCGGTCACCGCTTCACGTGGCCATGTCAACTGTATCTCTGCCGAAGAAGCTCAAGAGGATCCCAACGTCGTTCTCGGTACGCTTCTTGTTAATTGCCACCCGGCATCTGTTCTTTTCGATACAGGAGCCTCTCATTCTTTTATATCTGAAAACTATGCTCGCTTGCATAACGTCGCATTCGGTGATATGCCAACCTCCATGGTAATTCAAACTCCGGGATCCAAATGGCAAACTTCTAGAGTAAGCCATGGAAATGAAATCCAAGTCGACAGACTTGTTTTCCTCGCGTCTTTGATAGCCCTTAAATCTTCAGATATTAATATCATTTTGGGTATGGACTGGATGTCAGCTCATCAAGCCAAAATTGATTGCTTCTCTAGGACTGTTCAACTCACTCACCCTTCGGGCAAGATAGTCAATGTCCTAACCCGAATAGCCAAGCGACAATTATATTCTCTTAACGCCAGCCCTTTGCCAGACCTTGAGGACGTGCCGGTAGTCCGTGACTTCCCGGATGTCTTCCCAGAGGAATTGCCAGGTGTTCCACCTGACAGGGATGTTGAGTTCGTAATAGACCTCATTCCAGGAACCGTTCCGATTGCTAGAAGACCTTATAAGATGGCACCCTTAGAACTAGCCGAGCTTAAGAAACAACTCGATGAGTCCTTGAAAAAGGGTTTCATCCGACCTAGCTCCTCTCCGTGGGCTTGCCCCGTCCTATTCGTCAAGAAGAAGGATGGTACGGACCGGATGGTTGTAGATTACCGACCTGTCAATTTGGTCACAATCAAGAACAAATATCCACTTCCCAGGATCAACGACCTGTACGATCAGCTCGCTGGATCCTCAGTCTTCTCCAAGATGGATTTGAGGTTGGGCTACCATCAAATCAAAATCAGAAACGGGGACATTCCTAAAACGGCCTTTGTTACTCGTTATGGCCAACACGAGTACACCGTCATGTCCTTCGGATTAACCAACGCTCCAGCCACCTTTTCTCGGTTAATGAACTCAATCTTCATGGAGTATTTGGATAGATTCGTCGTGGTTTACCTCGATGATATACTCATCTACTCCAAGAACGAGGAAGAACATGCCGAGCATCTAAGGCTAGTGCTGCAGAAACTTCGAGAGCATTGCCTTTATGCCAAATTTTCTAAATGTGAATTCTGGTTGTCAGAAGTGACCTATCTGGGTCATGTAATATCTGGTAAAGGTATTGCTGTTAACCCTGAGCGAGTTCAAGCCGTCCTTAATTGGACTCCACCTGAATCGGTCAAGCAAGTTCGGAGCTTTCTGGGCTTAGCGAGCTATTGTTGTCGCTTTGTCGAGAATTTCTCCAAGGTTGCCAAACCTCTAACCGAACTCCTCAAGAAAGATAAGAAGTTCGGGTGGACTCCACAATGTGAGCACAGCTTTCAGGAACTGAAAAGACGCCTGACTTCTGCTCCCGTACTGGTACCGCCAGACTTCTCCAAGGATTTTGTTATCTACTGCGACGCCTCGCGACAAGGACTAGGTTGCATTCTCATGCAAGATCGACACGTAATTGCCTACGCTTCACGGCAATTGCACCCACACGAGGAGAATTATCCTACTCATGATCTAGAGCTTGCAGCTGTAGTCTATGCACTTAAGACCTGGCGACATTACCTCCTCGGTAATCGTTGCGAAATATTCACTGATCACCAAAGTCTGAAGTACATTTTCACCCAACCGGATCTGAATCTCAGGCAAAGACGTTGGGTTGAATTGATCACAGACTTTGACCTAGGGATAACCTACACCCCAGGGAAAGCCAACGTCATGGCTGATGCGCTAAGTCGTAAATCTTATTGTAACAACCTGATGTTACAACAAAGTCAACCGCTTCTCCATGAGGAATTTCGGAAGCTTAACCTTCACATTGTTCCTCAAGGTTTTCTTTCCACCTTGGTGGCAAAACCTACCCTTACGGATCAGATTATCAAGGCACAGAAGGTAGATCCGGGAATCTCCCGCATCAAGAGAAACATTCGGAAAGGAATTGCGAATTGCTTCTCCATTAATGATCAAGGGGTCGTATACTTCGGGAATCGACTAGTGGTTCCCAAAGTGCGAAACCTGAGGCGTTTGATCCTTAAGGAAGCTCATGAATCTCCTCTCACCATTCATCCCGGTAGCACTAAGATGTATCAGGACCTACGCCAGAGGTTCTGGTGGACTAGGATGAAGAGAGAAATTGCTCAGTATATTGCAAATTGCGACGTCTGTCGTCGTGTAAAAGCAGAGCACCAACGGCCTGCTGGCACCCTTCAACCCTTAGCTATTCCTGAATGGAAATGGGATAAAATTGGTATGGATTTCATTACCGGTTTTCCCAGGACCAAGAGAGGGAATAATGCTATCTTTGTCGTTGTCGATCGTCTTTCCAAAGTAGCCCATTTCTTACCTGTTCGTGAGAGTATAACCGCTAGTCAGCTGGCAGACTTATACATCTCCCGAATAGTGTCTCTCCATGGTGTTCCTTTGGAAATTAACTCGGATCGAGGAAGCCTTTTCACCTCTCAATTTTGGGAAAGTTTCCAAAATGCTATGGGAACCCGTCTCTCCTTTAGCACCGCTTTCCACCCTCAGTCGAGTGGTCAAGTGGAACGCGTCAACCAGATTCTAGAAGACATGCTTCGAGCCTCTGTTATCTCATTCGGAATGGACTGGGAGAAGTGCCTTCCATTTGCCGAATTCGCTTACAACAACAGCTATCAATCTAGCTTGGGTAAAGCCCCTTTTGAAGTTCTCTATGGACGACGGTGTCGAACACCCCTTAACTTGTCAGAGACCGGGGAAAGACAATTCTTTGGCCCGGATATGATTCAGGAAGCAGAAGAACAAGTTCGCATCGTTCGTGAAAAGTTGAAAACAGCCCAATCTCGTCAAAAGAGTCAATATGACCGAAAACATAAGGCTATGACTTTCGAGGTTGACGAGAAGGCCTATCTTCGGGTCACCCCTCTGAAGGGAACCCATCGTTTCGGTATCAAAGGCAAATTGGCTCCTCGTTACATTGGACCTTTTCGCATTCTCGCCAAACGAGGAGAAGTTGCCTACCAGCTGGAACTACCTCCGCATCTCTCCAGAGTCCACGATGTCTTCCACGTTTCTCAACTCAGGCGTTGCTTCTCGGATCCTATCCGTGGAGTGGACTACGAAACGCTTGATCTCCAAGATAATCTTACATACCGAGAGTACCCCATTCGTATCCTCGATCGGGCCGAGCGTATCACTCGACGTCATAATATCAAGTTTCTCAAGGTTCAATGGTCGCACCATTCTGAGGATGAAGCAACTTGGGAAAGGGAGGATCGTCTTCGACTCGAGTATCCCGCCTTCTTCCCGGAGGAACCCAAATCTCGGGACGAGATTCTTTTGAGTGGGGGTGAGTTGTCACATCCTAGTTAGCCATGCATTAGAGTGTTGCATCATGTTTACTTTTTCATCAGAAACTTGAAATGGGGATGACAGAACCCCCAGTCCCCTCTGAAACCAACTAGGGTTACTAAAATAATTTTCAATGAACCTGAAATGCCCTTCTAAAATGCCCATCATTTTTGTCTTGGTTCAGAACCTCTGCCAAAAGTGGTGCACATTTTCCTAGGCCATCTTAGGGTTTTTGAATTAAATCATAAATATTTGAATTTGGGCATTTAAAATTATATAAAATGTTTAAATGCTCAAATATCTCCAAACTAAAATGTTTCATGTTGGAATTAATCCAACTATGGGCTAGGAATAGTTTGGTGATTTTTGAAGTTGCCTAGGTATTTTATTAAATTCAACAAAGTTGCAGATATATTAAATAAAAACAGAAACAGAAAAAAGGGGAAAACTTACCTGGCGCCACCGCAGGCCCACCAGCCAGCCCACCTGGCCGGCCCAGCCCGGCCACCGCTCCAGCGAGTTGCTTGGCTCGCCAGGCAGGCAGCCAAGGTGCTCGGCGGCGGCACCGCAGCTCGCCACGCAGCTGCTCGCCGCCTCGCCGCCTCCCTCGCCTGGCTAACGCCGTGGATCGGCCTCCCTCTCTCCCCCGAACCCCCCAGACACCCCCTCTCCTCTCCAGCTCCTCCCCCTCGCACGCCCCAGCCATGGCCGACGCCATCGCCGCCACCCCCTCGCCGTAGCCACGCCCTCCGTCCACCCCACGCCGTGCCACCGTGTCCAGGAGCTCCGCCGCCGTCCACTTCATCGAGCTAGCCGAGCCCCGTGTGCTCGTGCGGCCCGAGACCACCGCACCGACCTCGCCCGAGCTCACCGTCGCCGGAGATCCCCTTCAACGCCGTCGCCGCCTCAGCTCGTCCCCGACCTCACCGGTGGCCTCTACGGGAGCGCTGTGAGCCTAGCTACTCCTCCGACCCTCTCTCTCTCATTCCTGAGCCGTGTAGCCACCGCACGAGGATCACACGCCCGCACCGCCGCGGACCTCGTCGCCGACGTGCTTCCGGCCACACTCCAGCCACAAGATGGTGTCCATCTTACTCACCGAGTCCCGCAACACCTAGCTAGCTACTCCACGAGCCTCACCGACCCCTCTAGCGCCAAGTTCACCTCCGACCGAGCCCCGGTGGCTGCCAAAGTCGTCGCCGGCGCCAACTCCGGCCACCCCGACCTCAACGGACTCCGCCAAGAGCTGCGGTTTGTCCTCAGCTCCCCTCCGGTGGTCTCCGCGGCCCATTTGGTGGCCGAAATGGCCAAAACCACTCCCGCCGCCGCGTCGGGCTCGCCGGCGGCTAAACGCCGGCGTCGCTGGCTTTGACTTTGACCACGGGTGGGCCCTGGTTGACTCCCCTGAGTCAATGACAGGTGGGGCCCAGCCCTGTTAATTAAACAGGATTAGTTTTAATTAAATTTTAATTAAAATAATCACCCTGACATGCGGGACCCACTGTCAGGTTTGACCCAGACCTGTTCCGTTGACCTGCTGACGTCACACTGACGTCAGGCTGACGCAGTAATTGATTTTCTGGATTTAATTTAAATCAGGAAATTCCAGAATATTATTTAAACTTCAAAAATTCATAACTTTTATGCTGTAACTCCAAATTGGACAAATTATATATGAAAAATGATCAGAAAAATCCAATCTATCCATCTGTACTATTTTCATGCATGATCAAACAAGTTAAATTGATGTTTTAAGCAGAACAAGGAAAAGCACTTTAAAAGGCCATATTTGAATTTGAAATTTGAATCCTTGATTCAAATTTGTTCAAACCCTTCTGGTTTTAGTTGCATTAGCCCAATACACTCATTTTGCCATGTCTCATGCATGCATCATATTGTTGCATACTGTTTGGTAATGTTTGTGTATCGGTGCTCTCTGCGGCAGGTTCTGCCCCCGAGGAGTACCGTGATAACCCCGACGAAGAGCAATACCAGTGCACCGACCCGTCAGGCAAGCAACCAACCATTTGATCATATCGATACAATCTCATGTTCTCGCTCCTGCTCTCTTTTACTGCATTAAGACAACGCGTTTCAAACTGCTGTGTGCTACGGTAGTTGAACCCATTTCCTCTGCATGACCTGTCATTGCCACAGTAACTAGATGAAACCCACTAGCATGTGTAGGAGTTGATTGAGCCATATGTATGTGTTGTTCCTACCTTGCTATGCCTGCTATGCTTAGAGTCGTGTCAGGTCTGGTTCATCTGGGTGATGGGCTAGAGTGAAATGTTTATGTCGGTAGTGAGAGTGGTGTGGTGAACACGATTTGGTAAAGGTATCGATGAGAGGCCATGTAGGAGTACATGGTGGGTTGTTTCATTGAAGCCGACCTTAAGCACTGAGATCTGTATGTGTGATTTAAGAATCAGCTACTACCATGCATTGGGCCCGAAACCAATGGACCCTCTCGGCTTCTTATTCACCCTAGTTCTCCGTCCAGGAGTTGCAAGTAGTTTCTGGTGTTTGTAGCCTACTGGAGGCCGTGGATAGCGCTGACCGTAGGGGTGGGCTGTGATGCGGTAGGTACGTGGCACGGTGTACCGAATACCCGTTAGGTATCTCGGGAACCCTGTTCACATCGTTCGGGGCCGTATGGGAAACCTCGGCCGGACTCCCTGCGGATGGAACCTGGATAGGCGATAAACCTGGACTGGAGGCTTAGGTGATTAGGTAGGTCGTGGCCGACACCCACGTTGGGCTTCCGTTTGAAGGTTGCCGAGTACATGTCGTGTAAACGACGGTAAGTGGTGAGAGCGTGTATGAAGGAGTACACCCCTGCAGGGTTAACATGATCTATTCGAATAGCCGCGTCCGCGGTAAAGGACTACTTGGTTGCCTATACAGTTCATAGACAAGTAAATGGAAACTATTAAAAGTCTCAAGATAAGTGTGAGTGCCGAGGATGGCTCTTCCGTAGGAAGACGGAGGCGAATCCTCGGTAGTGTATTGAATTGGTGAGTAGTGGACTCGTGTGCGCAAAACCATTTCAAGTTGGAGTCTCGTAGGATAGTCTAGCCAAGAGTCAAAGCTGGCTTGCTGCAATAACTCCACCAACCCTTCTTGATAATATGCATGTATGTAGGATCTGATGTAAGTCTTGCTGAGTACCTTTGTACTCATGTTGCTATAATTTACATTTTTACAGAAGACGCTGCAACCCCTTCTGATGGGTTCTATGTAGACGTTGACATCAACGAGTAGGCTAAAGACCCAGGTGGTGACCCTGAGCTTGTGAAGGACCTTGTAGTATAGCTAGGCTTCCCAAGCCTCTTTTATTTTACTAGTTGTCTGTACTCAGACAAGTTACTTCCGCTGCTGGTTTGTATGACTGTATGACTTGTATGTTGGGTCGTGAGACCCGTACCTTTGTGTATGTTATGTATGACTCTCTGAGCCTTAAATAAAGTACTTGTGTCGTAGAGTCATGTTGTGATGCTTCGTTGTATTTGCACATATCGAGCATATTGTGTGTATGATTGAAATGCTTGGTATGTGTGGGATCTGACTATCTAGTTGTTTATCTTTAGTAGCCTCTCTTACCGGGAAATGTCTCCTAGTGTTACCGCTGAGCCATGGTAGCTTGCTACTGCTCTGGAACACCTAGGCTGGCCGGCATGTGTCCTTCTTCGTTCCTGTGTCTGTCCCTTCGGGGAAATGTCACGCTTTGAGTACCGGAGTCCTGTTAGCCGCTACAGCCCGGTTTACCGGAGTCCTGCTAGCCCAGTGCTACAGCCCGGACCCACTTGCTGATGACCGACATGTTCGAAGCTGGGTCATGGATGCCTGTCCCTGTAAGTCTGTGCCACTTTGGGTTTACGACTAGTCATGTCAGCCCGGGCTCTTTATCATATGGATGCTAGCGACGCTATCATATACGTGAGCCAAAAGGCGCAAACGGTCCCGGGCAAAAGTAAGGCGACACCCGTGAGGATACCGTGCGTGAGGCCGCAAAGTGATATGAGGTGTTACCGGCTAGATCGATGTGACATCGAGTCGGGGTCCTGACAGCCGCGCCCACGCGCCAGCGCCCGCCGCCCGCCGCCGCGCGCCCGCGCCATGGCTGCCCGCGGTGGAGTTGGCCGTTCCGTAGGGGCATGAAGAGCAGCCCGGCGCCTGGAGAGGCGCGACCTTCTCCCCCTCGCGGTGGCGCCTGTCGCTCCGGCGCCCGGAGAGGCGCAGCCAGAAGTAGCAGAAGGCGAGGCCGTCGAGCCGGGCCAGCGCCGGGAGCGCGTCGGGCAGTGGGTGTATGAGGTGCGCGTGCCCGGGATCTTGGTGAAGTACTCCCCGCTCCCCTGGGCCAGGCCGGACACCACCGGCACCACGACCCCTCCCCCGGCGCGACGCGTGCCGTTGGCCACGCCGGCGGCCGCAGAGAGCGGCGCTGCCCTCGTCTCGTCCCGCTCCAGCCGGTACGCGAGCAGCTCGGCCGCGGTGGCGTTCTTTGAGCATTTCCGACGGGTTTGGCAGAGGCATGGGAGGCGGCGGCGAGCAGGAGAAGGAGCGTGGAGAGGGAGAGCAAAGGCGGAGGCGCCATGGGTGTGAACTGGAGGGGGGCCGGTGCTGCTGCTGTACTGGAGTGGCGTGGTGCGCGTGGTGGGCAGGTACAGAAAAGGAGAAAAAGAAAGACTGGCAGGTGGGGTCGAGGGCGGACACAGACGGACGACGAGGACGCGAAGACGTCCGCTTTCTGTCCGCTTTGGCCCCAAACCGAGAGCAACTTTGGTCTGGAAATGAGGCGAAAGCGGACACGGACCGGACGAAACGTCCATATGCTCCAATGCGTTGGGTCGTTCGGTTTGTCTGTTTTACCCCAAACGGATACAAACGGACGATTTGGGGTAAAATGGGTCACGTGGTGGAGCTGGCCTGACTTCCACACCTCCGTGGCCACCGCGGACATGCTGTATGCGCTGAGTTTTCGCCAGTGGGATCAGCAGCACGCCTTCGAGGTGATGTCTCGGGATCCTCCAAGTCCCGGAGGTGATCCTGCTTCAAGTACCAAGAGCTGGTCATGGAGAAGCGTGCCCTCGCCGCCGCCGTTCGAGGAGCATGAATGAGTCACCTCCTACGCCGTGCACCCGGACGGACGCACCACCTTCATGTCTGTGCTCCACAACCGCAATCTGAAACGCCGTACCTTCTCCTTCGACACCGGGCGCTCCGAGTGGAGGTTCCATGGGGAACGGGCCTTGCCTTTCCAAGGCCAGGGCTACTACGACAGCACGCTGGACGCGTGGGTCGGCCTTCGCGAGGATGGCTACGTCTGCGCCTGCCAGGTCGCCCCCCGCAGCGGCGCCATGCGGCCGGAGTGGAAGATCGTCAAGGAGAAGATGTTCCACAAGGTACCGGAGAGGAAGCGGGCGGCCACGTATGCCACTCTCACGTACATGGGCAACGCCAGGTTTTGCCTTGTGGAGAGTGTGGTACGTGAGGAAGTGGAGTATGAGTACGCCTTCGGTGATTGCGATGGCTGCATGCTCCATATGACCAGGTTTGGCCTCAGGTACACTCATAAGGGAGAGCTGCAGACCACCATCGATTGTACCACCAGTTCTTATCCATTGTCCAAGCATATCACACATTTTTCTCCTGTGGCGTTCTGGATGTAGCTAGGGACTAGCTGGTTGGCCTGTGGTTGTTTGAAATGAAATGGATACTATATATGCCCGTTTGAGTTTCTGGATGTAAATTATAATTTGCATCGATAAGAAGTTTGCTTCTCGGAGATTAATCTTGTTTCTTTTTCATGTCTGTCCTGGAAAACTCTTGAGGTGCTGATAGGTTTCAGGTATGATACATGCCATATGTCATACTCAATGTGGATGCATGGCAAGATTCAAATCATTCTCAATCGGTTTTCGACGGGTTTTCCATAAATTAACTGGGCAACTCTCTTCTTCTTAATTAATCGATGAGGCAAATGTTTTGCCTTCGTTTAAAAAAATATCATTCTCAAGAAAAACGACTTAAGTATTTCGTCACTACAGATATGAAATGATATCATTCTAAAAAAATGATATGTTTACAAACTAACTTGACCAGTGATAGCATGTTTTGTTCTAGCATAAAAAAGGAATGCATATCTAAAATAGAGGGTCTGATCATAGATTTTTTTTAAAGGTATGTCATTGACTGCCTGGGTTAATTCACAGCATGCTCCCTTACTATTAGATTTTGGAATTGATCAACCAAAAATTGTAAAGCCCTTTAACTTTGAATTATGCTGGTTTTAAAGGGAGGATCTTGAAAGTGTTGTTTCTAAGGTTTGCAATAGTGCTTATTGCGGTATAGAAATATAAAGGATAAGTGGCATGAGGAAAAAATATATTAAAAGGGTGGAACTTGAACTATATACAAAAAAAGAGTAATTGGTAGATGCTATTAATGAGATAGATAAATATAGTGAAATTCATGGTCTGAGTAGAGATAAATATCTTCAACATTGAGAGAAATGTAGGCACATAATTTTTGTATCCCCAGATTATTGTTTTCCAACTGCCTCCCGGATGGCTCGAGGGCGACTCCGGAGGCCGCCGCCGCCACTCCTAGAAGCCATCACCACTGCTACTCCCTCCCTCTTCGTCGCTGGAGGAGGCCCCCGGGCTAAGCCTTGCTACGGACAACAGCGGCAAGGACGTGATCTGCCTCACCTTGGCGCCTCCAACCCCTCTCCCTCAGATCCAAGGTCTCGGAGTCGCCATCTGCTCTCCGGTCGGCGTGTGCTGACCCTTAGATAGCTACTCGCGCACATCGTCGCCAATGGCGAGGGCTTCTGAGCTACTAAGCCACAGAGATGCAGTGTTGGCCCGATAGTGGCCTGCAAATCCTGGATCCATTGGGATGCCGATAACTCGGACTCCATCTGCGACTGTTTGAGGACGCACGCGCCTCCTACATGGCATGTCTGGATCGCCTTGGCATCCCTGCCAGATCCTTTCCTCCTAGCCGCCCCGGGTGGATCCGGCGTGGGTGCTGCGATGAGGCGAGATGCGGCGCCACAGACTGATCTACCTTCACGAGTCTGGGTAGGGCTATCTTCGGCGAAAATGGTAGCCGGTGGTGATGTGCTTCGCCGTCGGTGTTGGTCCGCGTGGTGAAAACCCGGGCCTGTGGCGGTGGCCTCGCTATGGATTGTCGTGCCATCGGAAGGTATTTGCGATGGTTCCTCTCTCTCCAGATCTATGGACAGCGTCTTGACACAGAAGGTATGGTTGTACAACTGGGCGATTAGTTTTCTAGTCATGCGCAAGCGACTTCTAGGATCATGGAAAAGTGCTGATAACATAGACATTGCTCCA
>NC_041384.1:647393756-647424015 GCF_002162155.2 Triticum dicoccoides | reverse complement strand
CAAATTTTTCAAGAATTGTGGGGTGCGCCACCGAAAAACAGCTCCCCATGAAGAGGGGGATCATGTCCCTCTTGCAGGAACATGGCGCTTTTCGCATGTGTTCTCTCCAAAAAAATTCGGAAGGTCCCAGAACATTTTCGGCACCCTTCGAAAAATTCCAGACGTGTTTCAAAACTTTTCTGGGATGATGGTTCACTCTGATTTTTTTTTCTTTTGGTTTCTCCGAAACACTTCTAGTTCTCTATCTGAAACATTTTCAGTGTCTCCGAAACTTTTCTGGTGACTTCTCTCAGACTCCTTTCCCAGTACACAGCAGATAGGTGACTCTTAAGCATGTGACCCCGTAGGTTGGGTGAAATATAGACATGACAGGAACTCTTTTCGATCAATGGTCAATAGCGGAACCGTGGACATTCATATTGATCCCTATACCCACATGAATGGACATCCATTTGAGCCAATAAAGTTCACAATTTTTTGTTGGAATGTGTGTTTTATGTTTGGCTTCGCATAGTTGACTTATCGATTTAGTTTATAACAAATGATAGGTTCTAAACTATAGGTTATGTGGCATCCTAGCCAATATAGGCGTCATCCTAGGAATAGGATTTGTGATGCAATAACTGTATCGTTTTATGCCTATGTTTTCTGTCCATTTGTTCACCGAATTTGGTATTTGTAATGAATCAGTTTTGAATCTGAAGCATGTGCACTTCATTTATACTCCTTTTGTATCAAAATATACGACGTGTTTGGACACTATATTTTGATACGGAAGGGGTAAAAGAACCGTGACACACGTGTACAAATGTAAGGTCTTGATATAAGACCAAGAAGACCATACAAATGCATACAATCCATTACGACGTCGTTTTAATTATCATAACACGCACACCGTCCTACTACAGTATATTCACAAGATACTAGTACAGTCTCATTTTCGTTTTTAACCAGGACCACACACATTGCACTTGCATCCCTCGGGGCTGCATTCAGCAGTCCAAGTGCAGTCAGGGCAAATATGGAGAGCCTGGCGACAAACGAACAGGCAACCTGGACGATCACACGGCAAAGGTGTCGGTTTAATTGCTCCTGCGCAATAACTCGACACCTTTATTATGGCCCCTGAAAAATATTTACCATTAACAAACTAAACGAGTCACACATCATGGCCATAGCTTTCTTGGTCGAGTTGTTGAAGCAACACACATCACAGAAATAATACCTGGTGATAACACGAGGAAGGCGAGAATCAGGAGCAGCATCCGTGTAATCTGCATCTTAGCTAGTAGATGTGGTGTTGATAGGAACTCTGATCTCCTTTCTCGCTCTAAGTTGCAAAGTACTCCCTCCGTCTGGAAATACTTGTCATCAAAATGGATGAAAATGGATGTATCTAGAACTAAAATACATCTAGATACATCCATTTCAATGACAAGTATTTCCGGACGGAGGGAGTAGTACAGATCAATGGCAGGCCTTCTTACAGTGACTGATGTCAATACATGACATTTTTAACCATGAATCGGATCAATACCAAATTAACAGCAATTGAGAGAACTGGTACTTATATGTATATGCAACCCATAATTAAGAGTATAGATATATATTACACAATGCACTCTAAAAAAATGGAAGTGTATAATGTCCAAAGATTGTTGCTGCACCAAGCTTTTTTGTCATTCATCTGCTATGTTGGTTATGTTTTTTTTAGTAAACAGTTCGACTTCATTAATGCACTACACAAGCTACATAGGATCAAAGAAGCTAAAAAAACGAACATAAAAGAGCCCTGGAAAAGGCTAAATTACACCTAAAAATGAACAACGAAAGCCCGTGTATTCAACTTTTGTATCCCAGTGTTTCTCTATGCTTCTGAAAAAGAAACTCGCTCCAGCTAGACTAACCTGATCAAAAGGTTTTGAAAATCCATATCAGTGGCCCAACTCAACCCACTCCATTGATTATCTAGCAGAAGAAATATGCAGTGGAGGAAAGGCCGTGTAATCTTTATTTTAAGAACTACTCCCTCTGTTCCATATTTGAACTAAAACCACGACAAGTAATATGGAACCGAGGGAGTAATATGCAGTGAAGGAAAGACCGTGTACCACTGTAGAAGTACTAGGTCTCGGAATCATTCAAGGGCCCCTAAGCTCTGTAAATCAAGAAAATAGAGGAGGGGAAAAGTGGGTTTATGACGAGAGAGGAGGACCGGCTGGCTACGTACCAGAGCAGGATGATGCCGTGGAGAGGGTGCCGGCTCGAGGACGTCGAGTCGAACTCCTCGAAGACAGCAGGTGATCGTAGAAGTGCGGTCGGTAGAGCTTGGAGGCGGAGGAGAGGCGGGCGTTGCAACTGGACTCTGCACACCGTACTTCCTTGGGATAAGCAGTGGGGTGTCGGCGCTAAGGATGGAGGTCAGAGCGTTGGGTGGGGCGGCAAGCAAGCTGGGTGCGGATCCTTGATCTGGGCAGGGGGCGACGGCCGGTGGAGGCTGCGTCCAAGAATTGTGTTGGATCGTAGCCAGGAAACCTGGCGCGCAGGAGCTCTCTTCAGGAAGATGGGATGGGAGAGAGTCGTGGCCTCCTGGACACACGCACGCAGCACAGGGGCCATGTGAAATGCGCGCCACGAAGGCCTAAAGACAAAGCGTGAGAGGTTTGCGGTGCTGTGCTACGGGTCTGCCTTCTGGTTTAGGCAGAATCGGCAACCGGAGCCCAGGTGGGTCACTGCTCACACCGAGGACATAGAGGTGGTGGCCACCTCGTCCTGGAAAGAACAAAATGGCCATCATGGATCCATATTATTTCTCCCATCTTAACTTGGCTCAGTTGCACCTGCAGTTTCTTTAAGTAATTGTCTCTCGTGAAAGGATGGCGTCTTGGAGGCCGATTTTTTTAAGAAAAAAAAATGAACTTTTCATATTTTAAACTCTTGAAAATATCTGAAATCATGAACATTTTTACATAATTTCAACATTTTATAAAACCATGAACAGTTTTTGGTTTTATGAACATTTTACCTATTTGCAAACATTTTGTAAAATTTTGCACATTTTTAAAAACATTTTTATTGAATAGGCGAACATTTGTAGAATTGACGAACACGTTTTTGGAAATTGGTGGGACAGTTTTTGAAATTCGCGAACATTTTTTTTTTGCTTTAACGGTCATTTTTTGAATCAGCAAACATTTTATGAATCAATAGACTATTTTTTAAGTCACAAACAGTTTTTGAATTTTTAGGATATTTTTCAATTCATGAATATTTTTTGAATTGGCGAAGTTCTATTCAATTTCATTAACATTTTTAATACACGAACTTTCCTTGAAACATCAGAAACATTTTTGAGTTTCCGGAACATTTGTTTTCAAAATTGTGAACTTTTTTGAATATGCAAACATTTTTTTAAATCACAAAAGATATGTATTATTAGACATTTTTGTTCAAAATTCTCATTTTTAAAAAAATTTGGAACTTTTGACCCAATTTATTTAAAGTAGAAACATTTTTTATCACTTATAGGTGGCCTCGGTAGGTAATATTTTGTAACTGGGGCAATTTCAGTGACGTATCGCCAAAAACAATAGACCCTTTATTATTAGGCGTAGATAGAAAAAAGTTGTTGTTTGAACGCGCCTTCACCAACAGCGGTGGTGATTTCAATTGAATCAGCGACGAAGCAATGAGAGCTTCCTTCCTACGAACTGTGTACGCATCTGGTAACAATGCCCCGTCTTCCATGTGGATTGTGGCACATTGGCCGATGTCCTCACAAGAGGAGGAGTGGCGGTGAGAAGCGAGAGGAGGTCAAGGGAGGAAGGAAAAGGGATGGGGCAACCATTATCGGTAGGCATCCTTTGAGTTACCACCGGCGACTGGTGGAGAGGGAGGCGTCGGCTGCTGTCATCCTCGATTATGTCCCAACATTATTTTTAATAAGTGTCTGTGAAGCCATCTGGTCCAGGCACTTTGTCAGCCGGTAAGTGAGAGATAGTTGTAAGGACCTCTGTCTCAGTGAAGTTATCGCCAAGGCTGGACAAATCACACTCGTTGAAATTAAGAGCCTCCCAATTAAAGTCCATGTTCCATTTTGGACCCTTGTACAAAATTGCGGAGAAGTGGTCATGAGCTGACTCACTCTTTTTCATTTTGAGAGGTAACCCTTCCTGGGCCAACTTTGAGTCTGTGAATGAAGTTTTTCCTTCTTCTCGCATTCACCTGTAAATGAAAAAACCTAAAGTCTAAAAAGTGGCCGGCCACTAACTGACCGAAACGGGCGGCCGGCCCGTGGCCGTTCGATCGCGCGAGCGATCGCTCCCAGATCCGCCAGGTGCCACCTGGTCTGGATTGGTCGCGCACCGCGGTCGTGGGCGGTTTTGTCCGCATCCGGACGTGGGAGGCCCACCTGTAAGTGGTAGAGGAGAGAGTAGTGGGGGTCGTGGGCGGCGGTTTTCGAAATCTGCGCCTGAAATCCCTCGCCGCAGCGTGCTCTCTCTCCCGTCCTTCCTTCATCGTCTTCCTCCTCGCCATCCTCTCCACCGAACGGGGCGTGGCGGGCGGAGAGCTCAGGTTTGACGGCGGCTTGCGGGTGGTTCTCCTCGCCGGGGAATCGCTGGTGCTCCTCGCCGCCGGAGGTATGCTCTCCCTCCACTTCTACGTGCTTCTCCTCCCTTTCTCTATCTCGCGGGGCGCGGATGGTGCCGAAATGCGAGGGGAATGCTCTCTAGGGTTCGGGAACGGCGCGAACTACCCCCGCTTATCTTCGATTTTGGTCACGTTGAGTTTCGTTCTCCCATCTCGCAGCACGCGCCCAACGGTGGTCGGGATCTACAAGGTGGCCTGAAATCCCTCGCCACAGCGAGTTCTATCCCCATTCTGTCTTCGTCTTCCTCCTCGCCATCCTCTCCACCGAACGGGGCGTCGCAGCGGAGTGCTCAGGTTGGCGACGGCTTGCGGGTGGTTCTCCTCGCGGGGGAATCGTTGGAGGCGTAGTTCACGGCACGGGGGTGGCTGGACAGGGTCAACGTGTAGTCCCCGTTTGCGCGATTTTAGGGGCGATTTGGCTGTTTACTTCATGTTCCGTTCAATTTTTGCAGAGATTTGAGATCTGTTCATGATTCTTAGTTATTCTGTAAGTTGTATTAGATGTGCGCAATGTTGTGTGCAATGCATTGGCTGATTTCGTAGTTGGTGTTCAGAGATTTAAGTGGTTAGTTGCACAAAATTCTCCTCAGTTGGCTACGTCCATATAGTACTTGGCTGTCCATATGCTCTGTAGTTGCAGCAGTTGTTTTGGTCAGTTGGCTCACTGTTTTTGTGTGCAATGCATTGGCTGATTTCGTAGTTGGTGTTCAGAGATTTAAGTGGTTAGTTGCAAAAAATTCTCCTCAGTTGGCTGCGTCCATATAGTACTTGGTTGTCCATATGCTCTGCAGTTGCAGCAGTTGTTTTGGTCAGTTGGCTCACTATTTTTGTATTAGGTGGTTGTCTATACTGTGTTCAGTTGCACAAGTTGCATGCTCGGTTGGCTGCATCACTTTTACTAAGTTGGCTATTCATATGTTATACACTTGTGCCAGTTGCTCTACTTAGTTGGTTTTACTTAGTTGCATATGTTATACACTTTTACTAGTTGGCTGTTCCCCCCTCTGCTATGTGCAACTAGGGACTCTTGTTTGTACAATTTTAGCACCAATGCTTGCCAATTTTCCAATATAATCTACCCAATCCACCAGCGTTGTGGTGGCTGTGGTGGTTTATGTGTTATTCTCCTGCTTTGTGCAACTAGGACCCCTTGATTTGTGCAAATTAGTACCGATGCTTGCCAATTTTCCATTTTAATTTTTCTCAATGTGCAAGTCTTTTGTTGTGGATGTGGTTGTTTTCACGTGTCTCCCTTCATGTTCAACTAGGGACGCTTTTTTTCAGAATAAGTTATCTCACTGAGCTTGTTGCCTTTACTTAACTTTTTTCTGTCTAGGTATTACTTGTCACAGTTGGCAAGTAATAATTAGGCAGAAAAAAGTTAGTTGGCTTATTTGATGTCCAGTTTGCACAAGGGTTACTGCCCAGTTGGCTGCATGATTGTAGTAGTTGGTTGTCCACATCTTCTAACTATGTTTTTTTTGTTGTATTTTCTTCCGCAGGGTAAAAATGGTTATAATAGGAGGAGATGCGGGTGGCAATGAAGGAGATGTATTTTTATTCACTTTTTTTCTTTTGTTTTTGAGTTGTTTTTCAACTTATGCATGTATGCTAATGTCTTTTTTTCATGTTTTCTTTTGGTTGCTTAATCAGCATTCTGGAAGTCAATCTCTTCGCCGGAACTCGAAGCGTCCTGCTAATCGCCAGCCACGACCTGCGCAGAGTGTTGAGCAGGGAGAGGATGTTGAGGTAAGTGGCATGTTGATGACACAAGTCCATTTTTTTGGTTTTGTTTGGGTCATATAACATTTTTTTATTTTTTCCCATGCTCATGTTTTTTTCTTAGGATGTTGATCAGTTCCGTGTTGTAAAGCGGACTAGACGTGCAGCACTTGACAAGGGAGCTGAGTCATCTTCTAGGGTAAGTAAAATCTCAAATATAAGTGTTTTTTCTCGCCTTTTTTAGATAGTGATGAAATTATGCAGCAGTTCGGAACACTATTTTTTGTTTTTAGTCTGTCAATAACAACCTTTTGTAGTTGACATCTCTAGTCATTTTGATTTAAATACAGTTGGCATTAGTTGGCATCTTGTAGTTCACTAGTTGGCATCTTTTCATAGTTGACATCAGTGGTCATTTTTTTGTGCAGGCAGCAGTTGCTGGAGAAGCTGTCGCATCTTCCACAGCAGATGCTGAGGTATGTGGGTTTTTTGTGTGTTTTTATGAGCTATTTGAATAGTTCTTTGCAAACCTTTTTTTTAGTTACTGTTTTTCTTGTGTTGCAATATCATTTCTTATTGTTGCACATACACTAGAACTTTTTGTAGCTGCCAGGTCTCGTTCTTTTTTTATTTACTGTTTTATTGTTGCACATTCAGTTGCACAATGGCAGTCTTTGCAGTTGTCCTCATGAGCTTTATTAGTTGCACAAATACATCATATTAGTTGGCATGATCCATTTTATGAATATATAGCTCATTCTAATACTGATCCAAATGATGATTGCTAGTTTTTTTTCATTCTTGTTTTTTCTCTTGGGTTTAATGTTTGTGTAATGCTTTCATTTTCTAATTAACAGGGCAGCGGTGAAGGAGTTGAGGTGTCTCCAGGGGAAGATGTGGAGCGACCATCACAAGCAGGCAGGATAAGGGCATCACCAGCGCGCTTTGCAAATTTCAACGCCTCTCTAACTCCACTACAGAAATCAGAGCTAGTTTCGAGGTCGGTCGGGGGGCTATTGAACTTATCAGACACACTTCCAGCGGACCTCACTAAGTTCCTGGTGCAGTCCTACCAGCCACAAACCTCTGAAATGGTTTTCCCAGGAAGGGGAATGATCCGTGTCGATGCTGACAGTGTTCATAGGGTATTTGATCTCCCAAACAAGGGTCCAAAAGTCAGATATTTAGTTGACAAGGATGCCACTAGGAGATTCAGACAGGCTTTCAACATAACTGGAAATTCTCATCCCCAGATCACTACATGTCTCAAGATGATTGAGCATATGGCTGGAAGAACGGATGATACATTTTTTATGGCCTGGCTTGCGGTTGCCTTCAGTACTTTTCTAGCACCAACCACGGCCTTGAAGCTCAGCCCAAAGTGTTATGGACTTGTGCTAGATCATCAAATGCTAAAGAATACAAACATCTGCCTCTTTGTAGCAGAACACATTAACGAAGCTTTCCGGAACATGGACCAGGAGAAGCAAACTGTTTGCTGCTGCTTGTATCACTTGATGGTTAGTGAAAACGACCACTTTTTTCCATCTGTTCCTGTTTCTTTCTGTGCAGTTATAGTTTGCTGAAATTCTCATAACAATAACTGAACTTGGCTTTTTCTTTTGTTTGGGTATGGTGCAGATACTATACCTTGATGCGCTCGTACATGACATCCCAGTAAGCAACTGCGCGATACGATCGAATGCATGGGATAGTACTCTAATTGCCAAGGTGATCAAGAAGGATACTATCTCTCCTGGTGTGTTCGGCAAATTACAAGTGAGTTCTTTTTTGTTTTTTTTCAACAGTGTCTTCATTCTATGTTCTTTTGATGTCTGGTCACTCTTTTTGGAAATTGCACAGAAAACTGTCATCAGTTGGCACAACAATGCATGTAGTTGCACAAATTATAGCTTTAAGTTTGGCAATCTGCACACATGTTCATTTTAAATTGGCACACCATCATTTTTAAGTTGCACAGTTTTACTAATCTTGTTGCACAGATGTGTTGCATCAGTTGGTAGGAACTTTTTTTTAGGTGCCATGTGTGTTGCACAGTTTTTGTGTCTTTGTTCAGTTGCATATATGTACAGTTGAATTTGTCTACCCCAGTATCTTGTTTGTAGTTGCACAGGTTGTAATGTGTGGTTTCATTCAACACACAAATCTATTTTGATAACCTTGTTATTTTCTGTTTCTCTTTTTTTTACATCAGCTTAAAGAGGAGTATAGAGGCACGGAGCAGACACCACTGTTTGGTGGAATTTTGCAAGCTGAAGCATTTGTGGCATCCAAGTTACCAATAACATACAATCCGCAGGTTAGTGTTTTGCATACATAAACTTGTATCACTTACCAATATTTTTTCTATTGGCTGGGATGTATGTTCAGTTGGACATGTATAACTTTTGTAGTTGCGAAAATTCAGAATTTAGTTGGCTATGATGTATGTTCAGTTGCACATATAAGCTTTTGTAGTTGCACATGTTCTTTTGGATAGTCAAAGTGTTCATTTACAACCATTGTCATCAACTTTTGGCAGAAATGCATGGTTTTTACTTTGTGCCATAGTGCATGTGTAGTTGGCTAGAATCATGTTTTTTAGTTGGCCAGAAAGTGTGTATTAGTCGTTTTTGCTTATCACATCATGGTCAGTTACAGACATTTTTACTTTTTATTATTTTTTCTAACTGAATCAGTACTGAATCTTTTGTGTTGATGCAGAAAAAGGCAAAATTTGCGAAAGTGGTCAATGAGCTATGCAAGGCTGTAACTGAACAGGTTGGCACCTTCATTGAAGAAGTTGCCAAGATTGATGACGAGGAACCAGATATTGATCCTTACGTACAGCAGCCATCAATGCAAACTGGGGCATCACGCCGTGCTCCAAAAAGAAAGAGACGGCGGTCAACTATACAAGAAGAAGAAGAATTTGTTGAGGATGATTCAGAAGAAGATGAGGAAATGGGAGCAACGATAGATGCTGACGACGATGAGGAGACAGATGCGGATGAATCAGAGGAGGAGGACAAGGATGAGGATGACAATGAAGAAGATGCAGAGGAGGAGGAGGATGAGGAGGAAGAGGAGGGGGAGGAGGAGGAGGACAAACAAGAAGAGGACAAAGGAGAGGAGGAGAACAAGGAAGAAGATAGTGATGCAGATGAGGAGGAAGAAGAAGGTGAGGCCAGAGAGGGGGACGGGGACAAAGGGGCAGCAGTTGATGGCAGTGAGAGGGGAGAAGACAAAGGCGCAGCAGCTGATGGCAGTGAGAGGGAAGAAGACGAGGATGATTATGGTGATGATAAAGGGGGATCCAATGGAGGCAGCGACAGCAGCGATGACGATGATGATGACAACGCTCCTGGTTCTGGTGGTACAGGTGGCAACACATCCAGGAGGACTAGCACTCACGCCACCCCTGCGAGCAGCAGCAATTCATTGAGTAGCAGGAGCACACTACAGTTGTTGATTGACAAGACTTGCTGGAAAGACAAGGATTTGCCAAAGTCAAAGAAAAATGACGAAGCAGAGTCTCAGGGAAGCATTGATATGTTCAAGCTCTGCAACTTGAAGCCAGCTTTGCCAACCACCTTTCCCGTGCCAGATTTCAGCGACAAAGATATGTGTGAGAAGATCAACTTTGCCACTGACAAGAGCCTGTTCTTATCAACTGAAGCTGAAAAGAATCAAATTGACATGGAGGAAGCAGGAAAGGGTCTTGGCTGGGTTCATTCAAAGGAAAAATACAAGGAATATTTAAAGCAGCTCCCAGACCTAAGCTCCAGCAAGAGCAAGGCAGCATCCACGGCAAACCCTCACGTGGTCTAGAAGTGTAAAGCAGTTTCAATGAAGAAGAATCTGCAGTTGCCTCAAACCAAGAAGAAGATGGTGAGTGAAGATGCTGAAGTAAATATGGTCAAGGAAGTTGTGCTTCAAACTGATATGCCAACAGTAGTGAGCAGAGAGCCAACTAATGTTAGAGAAGTTCAACAGATCAAGGGGAAGACTCCCCTTTCAACAGTCCCACCAAAACCACCTAAGCAGAAGATTGTCAAGTTTGCCAGGGGCGCAAAGGGGGAACATGCCACAAAAGATTTGGGGTTCAGAGACGAGAGAGAGCTGCGAGCCGCAGCCATTGATGCAGGGGTGCCAAGTTCTGCCAGGTTGCTACCAACTCAGACTGGAAAGATGCCAACTACAGATACCAGTGTGCCAACTGATGTGTCAGTTAGCAGTATGGTCACAGTCAAAACCACCACAGCTGGTCAGGAAGGCACCACTGCAACTGCAAGTCCCAAGGTGCCTACTGATAGAGATGCTTCAATGCCAAACACAAAAGGAGGTGATCCAACTATCAAGTGCCGTCCCCAAGAGTTGTCTTTCAGCAACCATTAACACAAGAGGAGGTGTTCGACATTATAAGTAGGTGCAAGCCTCCAAGGCCGCCAACTACAACACTATTGTGAACCAAGTCAGTGAATGATGCACCCATGTTTGTGCCGCAAGGAGATGCCCTGGTCCTTGAACCCTTACGAAGATCAAACTCTTATCATGGTGACGGGTTCTGTGATGCATCATCTTTTGACCTCGGCATAGATGGTGATGCTCCAGCACCTGCTCCAGCAGTAGATACAGCGGAAGCCGGTGTGATTAGCATCGATGAGTGTGAGTTAGACCCAGCAGCTGTGAATGAAGGATGTGATGCTGCTGATGTTGGCAAGGCAATAGCTCAAGAACTAGATGTTGGTTCACCAGAGAATTGCCACACCCCGATATGCGCAGAACCAGAACTTGGCACGAGCAGTTCTTCGGGGCCACCTCTTGCACGAAGACAGAGGAGGGTAAGAAGGCCCGCAGCATCTCAAAGGTCTCCATTCATCGACTACAACAAGAACAAGACTTTCAGCACCAATGAGGTAGTGAACAAGCTTTACGCTGCCCTCTTGTATTGGGTCAGGCATCACAAAGGAGCAAATGATGGAGCTACCAGGTAAACTAACTCCCCACAGCCTACATACATATCTTTTTCAGTTGCATAGCACCAGCCACTTAGTTGCACAGAAAGCATAGTATGTTGCACAGAACAGGGCTTTTAGTTGCACACTGTTCTTTTTTCATTTTCATGCACATTTTTTTTGCTGCTGTGACCCTTCGAGCTAACTTGTCTTTTTATTGCTTTCAAAAAAAATCAGCCCTGAGATAATTAGGTATGGTGCTTTCTACATTTCTTTAAAGGAGTTAGTTGATTCGATGAAGCCGGTTCAATGGTTGTCAAAAATTGTTATTGAGACTGGAATCTTACACATCATGGATAACTTACCAGAAGGGTCAAAGAAGGTTGTTATGCCACTGAGGTTTTCTGTAAGTTTTTCCAAAACCTTCTTTTTACCCTCATCTTTGTTCTGTAGCACTTTTCGTTGACCATTTGAGGGAGGCCTTTCACCTACTAAGGAGTTTTGAGCCATGTTTTATAATCTCTGCAGATAAAATTACAGCAAGGGATCCACAATGTGGATGAGATGAACAAGAAGTTTGATTACAAGAACCGTCTCGACAAGAAAGACTTGGTGAGTGTTGTGCCCACATCATCAATCTTTTTTTAGTTGGCACCCACAGCATGTCCAGTTGCACATGACACATCTGTTAGTTGGCAGATACTTGTTGCTACCCATTTTTAACTTGACAAAGTCTTTTTACTGTTTTTCTTAGCTACATCTTGTATTTGTGTCTGAAATCGTTCACGCTTGCAGGTCATGCTGCCAGTGCTCGAGTGCGCAGATGTAACCGATAAGGACGGAGGGAGGCATTATTGGGTCTTCAGTGTCAACTTGAGGGACGGACGCTTCGAAGTTCTTGATTCAAGCAGGACGCTGGACAACATTGAGCTGATGAACAATGCATCTACCATTGCGGGGGCAGTACGCCAGCTATGGAGGAAGCATTACCCAAAGTTCAGCATCGAGCACTTCCATATTATTGACATTGACGTACCAAAGCAGCTTGGCAAGTAAGACAATAAGCATTTCATTCCTTCTCAATCAAATACAATCATTTTGTAGTTTTTAAATTTTTTTACATGTGCAATCTTTAGTATTTTTAAGACACAGTACTAGTCTTCAATCTGTTTTATCATTTTTATGAGTTTCTAATGGATTATCTAGCTAGTTGCAGAGTGGCGCGTAAGTAGTTGCAAAGTGGCACATAATGAGTTGCAGTAGAACACAAGCAGTTGCACAGTAGGACATAAGTAGTTGCACAGAGTGCATTACCTTTATTTGGTTTTAATTTTATGTGACAATTTTTTTGCCCATTTTTTGCAGTAATGAGTGTGGGTTGTCGCACTGCTTAACGCCACCGAGTGAAATGGTAGCCAACTGCCCAACTACGACCCCAAGGAAGTACTCAACATCAGGAAAAAGCTGACGTATGATTGGGTCATCAGCGTGCACAACACCGCCCCATGGAGGAAGTTGCTGAGATACGACAAGGAGTAGGTCAGTACTTTTTTTTCTGCTCCATGGAGGAAGTTTCTGGTTTGTACAATTTTATTAAGTAGATTTTGTAGTTGCACACAGCTAGTAATTGCGTTTGCAACTCAATATCATCACTTTTGTTGATACATTAGGAGCACTGTATATACAATTGTCCAACAACTAAATATTTAACCAGTTGCCAACAAAGGCACAAATAGCAACTTTTTTTTACACAGTGCATGAACTAATTCAAGCAGCATAAATTAGATAAAGAGGAATCATAGATGCTGAATGTGTCCACTTGGTCCCAACATTGCTAAAAAAGACATCATTATTTTTCCTTTTTTGTTCCAAAGTTACAAATGAGGAAACAGAATCATAGGAGCCTCTGTGGACACACACCAGCAGTGTGCTCTGTAGATTGGCACTGGCTGCATTTGTTTTTCTTCTTTGGGTGTAGCTCCAACGCTGATTTGTACCATCGACACTTTGCCCTACCCTTTGTAGTAGACCTTGGAGGATCCCTGGGCACAAAATCATCAGAAGCTTGTGCAAGGGATGCAGCCTCCAACGGGGCAGTAGGACCGTCATGATCACCTGTGTAATAATCATATAAAAAGTTTAGTATTTTTGTTATTGTGCAACCAGCACTGATGTTCTGTGCAACCACACAGTACATTTTTGTGCAACTAACTGGTTGCTGTGTGCAAGTTAAGTTGAAAAAAACACCTGCAGTAGCACGGCCTGTCATGGTACTTGGATTGTAGTCGCCTATGGGCAGAACATGAAAAACAAGTTAGATTTTTAGCTTGATCCTCAAACTAACACAACGCACGCAACTAGGCAGCATGTTTCTATTCAACTGGGCACTATGATATGTGCAACTAAAGTCACTCACCCTAGTTTTTGTTTTGGAGTCGGTGAAGGTACTAACCTGGGTTATGAGCCCCCTGAGTCCTGCCTGTAGGTCCATTGGGAGTAGCACAAAGGGCACTGCTAGTTGGGCCTGGCGGGGGAGGAGGTCTTTGAGGGTTGGCATCACCTATAGGCAGAAACAGGACAAACAAGTCAGTTGTGTTTATCTTTTTTATGCTCGAACTAACACAGCATGCGCAACTAGGTAGCCTGTTCGGCGCAACTGAGCACCATGATGTGTGCAATTGGAGTTACTGACCTAGTTTGATGGGGAGTTGGGGGAAGGTAATTACCTAGACGACGAGCCCCCTGAGTGCTGCCTGTAGGGCCATTGGGAGGAGCATGAGGGGGAGGAGGTGGCGGAGGATGCCATGTACAGCCAGGAGGGGGAGGAGGTCCTTGAGGGTTGACATCACATATATGCATAACTGGAAAAAATAAGTTAGCTGTGTTATCTTTGATGCGTGAACTAACACAGCGTGCGCAACTAGGCAATATGTTCTTGTCCAAGTGGCTACCATGGTGTATGCAACTGGGCACAATGATGTGTGCAACTGAAGTTACACACCTAGTTAGATCAGGAGTTGGGGCAGGTAATTACCTGAATGATGAGCCCCCTGATTGCTGCCTGGAGGTGGAGGAGGTCCTCGAGGGTTGCCATCATCTGATGGCCCCGTTGCAGCAGTCGGTTTTTTCCTTTTCTTGGGCTTGTTCAGGTGGCCGATCTCGGTACGTGCTGCACGCATATGCTTGTATACAATAGCTTGTGCTGGATCAGAACCACTCGCAAACTTTGCTAGTTTCCGAAAATCGTATATCATGTTCCTCTCCCTTATCTGCTTCTTTGATTGAGGAGGCATTTCATCCGGTTTCTCATAACCAGTCCCTGGCGCACTAGGTACAGCAGTAGGTGTCCACCGTCTTAGCAGGTACCTTTCCGGTATGACATCAACGCCAACATGGGTGAACACCTTGAGGATGTGGCAACAGAGGATGCCGTCCTTGTCCATTTTACAACACTCACACAAATAGGAACGCTCCTCCACCCTTGCCTGCACCAAGTAGTTTCGAGAACCATATTTCGCAACAAATTCCTGGTTCGGTCTGAGCTCAAACACATCAGCACCAACTTGGAATGCATTATAACGTCCAATCAGCTCAAACTCTTCTCTAAACTTGCGGTAAAGGTCTCTAGTATAGGTTTTGTAAGCTTGCTTCTCTATTGGGAAGTTGGACCACAACTCAATCTCAAGGTGTTGTGTCCTGTAATCATTGCAGCCTTCCTTGGCAAGGATGTGGTTCTGTATTTTTTCATATTGCTTGACGAAGTTCAACATTGAGTTGTGTGGGTTCACATATCTTTTGAGGACGGCGTTGAACCCCTCACTATGCTGCGTAGACTGGAGGAAGGGAAAGAACCTGTGTTTGAAGTAGCACGGCACCCAAGTTGACTTGTATTCGTACAACTTCTCAAAGTGCGTGTGTGCCATAGCCTCATACTTCATCATTAACCCAGCCCAATTCTGCTCAAACTCGTCTATAGTGAAGCTGAAGTCAACACACTTGTTGAAATCATCAGAGAGTCCTGGATTCCGGCACAGCAACCAACCAACCTTTTCCTGAGCCTTTTTCATGATGTGTCATCGACAACAACGGTGCACGGTGGTTGGAAAGATGCTCTGTATTGACTGCCTCATCGCACCATCCTGATCGGTGATGAAGTTGTCAGGAGGTTTGCCATCCATAGCCTCTAGGAATGCTCCAAAGACCCAATCAAATCTCGATGCCAACTCCTGCCTCACAAACGCGCAACCCAGCATGAAAGATTGGCCATGTCGGTTTATTCCTATGAAGGGCGCGAACGGCATATTGTACAAGTTGGTCATATAGGTGGTGTCAAACGATATGCAATCGTGGTACGCCTCCGCATAAGCTTTTCGAGCTAAGCCGTCCACCCAAAATATGTTGACAACTCTGTCCTCTTCATCATATTTCACCTTATAGAAGAAGTCTGGATCGGTTTTTTGTATATCCTTGAAGTGCGCAATTGTCTCAATCAGATCACCCTCCTTTGTGTCATCTCTACGGAAACTTGTACAAAGATTTGTTATTGCCTTTGGTCCGAACGGCACCATCATCTCAGATCCATAGAACTCTGCCATTACATGCATCATTGGTCCTGCATAATACAAAAACAAACAGTATATCCTTTTTTTAGTTGCACAAATGCGCACATCCAGCTGCATAGTAATAGGACACGTGTTGGCATAGAAGATAATCACAGGAAATGGACACCTAGCTGCACCTTTTTAAAAACACTTTGCAGTTTTTGCATACAGGACATTGTGTATTTGCACAGTAAAGACAATCTAGTTGCACAAGAAGCACCCAAAGTGATATATAAAAAGCATGGGAAGTTGGACAGCAGTTGCATAGTTAAGCCATTTCAGTTGCACAGTAGTACCATAACAGTTGCACACTGGACTACCTAGAGGGAAACTTAATTCTTCAAGGGATATAGAAAAACACCACACCTGTAGTCAAGTTGCAGTTATACAAGATGCGCAGAAACTCCTTTTCATCAGGCGAGATGCCTTGGTGGGATCTCAAGTATTTGGACAATGAAGGTTTGTTCACGAGTGGATGATTATGGTCACGAACAAAGTGCGTCACCTCCCATCGCCCATCTATCAGCTTCACCAACATTTTCGCCTTGCATTCAGTCTGCTTTATTGTCTCACGTTTGCGCTTCTTCTTCTTCTTACTAGTACCAGCATCCTCTTCAGCAAATATTGGAGGTTCTTCTTCCATCTCCTCATCACTGTTAACAGATATTGGATCTGGAATAGGGTCCAGGTAAGGAGGAGCCTCAGCTCCTCCATCATCAGCTTTGGGCTTCTTGAACTTGTTGTAGCAAACCTGTTGTTTTATCAATTCATTGGTGCGGGGTGTCCGTCTAGAGGTGTTCATCTTGATAGAGAAACCCATCCGTAGTGCGTAACTGTTGTAGTGATCCTTAGCAATTTGAAGGCTGTCAAACCTCATGCCAACATAGGGTTCCATAGGTTGAGAACCAGCCTCATCCTCTCCTTCTTCTACTTGCACAGCTCTGTCAAAAGCCCCAGCTTCTAGCTCAGTCCTGGTTGGACCAGGAACATTTGCCTCGGTTCCTGTGTCATCAAGAGTATGGCTCTCTGACTGCAAAGACACCACTACAGGGGCACCACGGGTTGATGACTGGCCTGCCACATTGTCATGGCCCGTAGGGTTACCATCACGACTTGCCTGCGTGTAGTAAACAGATCGACCATTTTCTGTGCAATTTCCTTGTTGTATGCTGGGTTGCTGCTGATCCATATCATGAGGAAGCACATTGAGATCTGGAGGCAACTCATTGAGATCAAGCATTTTTTCCCTTGTTTTTGGATGCTGCCACACACTCCCTGCACATATAAAAAAAGAAGAAATTGATGTCATCAGTTGGTAACCACAGAAAAACTGTGTTTCAAAACAACCTAAAAGCAACATGACCATAGCATAATCTTTTATTATAACAGTTATGAATTTTTTTGTTTGCACAGAGTTGTTATGTTAGTTGCACAGTTTGCAGTAAATAACTGGCAAGAGCATGACTTCTTTTTGCTACAGAGTTTTTCTTACCTTTTCCCTTTTTGTTTTGTTGCAATGATCTGTAGGTTTCCGTTTCGCAAGGAGCTCTTTTCAGATTTTTCTGCACATAATTGGATGCTACATTTGAGAAGGAAAATCCAGGTGAAAGAAGAAAGAAGAAAGAAGAATTGGAGGACAGATTATAGTTATATGTTTTTCATCACCGTTTATGTTTCTAGATCTGGTATATTTGAACATATTAATATGGTTTGCAATAGGTGTGTGACCAGAATATATGCGTGGGACAAGATTTGTGTGTGAATATGTTAATATGGTTTGTGGCTTCATTAGCCATGGACAAAAGTGAAGGAAATATGCCCTAGAGGCAATAATAAAGTTATTATTTATTTCCTTATAATCATGATAAATGTTTATTATTCATGCTAGAATTGTATTTACCGGAAACATAATACATGTGTGAATACATAGACAAACAGAGTGTCACTAGTATGCCTCTACTTGACTAGCTCGTTAATCAAAGATGGTTATGTTTCCTAACCATGAACAATGAGTTGTTATTTGATTAACGAGGTCACATCATTAGTAGAATGATCTGATTGACATGACCCATTCCATTAGCTTAGCACCCGATCGTTTAGTATGTTGCTATTGCTTTCTTCATGACTTATACATGTTCCTATGACTATGAGATTATGCAACTCCCGTTTACCGGAGGAACACTTTGGGTACTACCAAACGTCACAACATAACTGGGTGATTATAAAGGAGTACTACAGGTGTCTCCAATGGTCGATGTTGGGTTGGCGTATTTCGAGATTAGGATTTGTCACTCCGATTGTCGGAGAGGTATCTCTGGGCCCTCTCGGTAATGCACATCACATAAGCCTTGCAAGCACTGCAACTAATATGTTAGTTGTGAGATGATGTATTACGAAACGAGTAAAGAGACTTGCCGGTAACGAGATTGAACTAGGTATTGGATACCGACGATCGAATCTCGGGCAAGTAACATACCGATGACAAAGGGAACAACGTATGTTGTTATGCGGTCTGACCGATAAAGATCTTCGTAGAATATGTAGGAGCCAATATGGGCATCCAGGTCCCGCTATTGGTTATTGACCAGAGACGTGTCTCGGTCATGTCTACATTGTTCTCGAACCCGTAGGGTCCGCACGCTTAAGGTTACGATGACAGTTATATTATGAGTTTACATGTTTTGATGTACCGAAGGAGTTCGGAGTCCCGGATGAGATCGGGGACATGACGAGGAGTCTCGAAATGGTCGAGACGTAAAGATTCATATATTGGATGATATGGTTAGGCCAAGGGGTCAAGCCCATGAGGCTTTAGGTCGGTGCAAAAGGAGTTTTGCGGAGGCCAGGGGCCAGACGCCGGAGACCCTGGCGTCTGGGCCAGACGCCAAGGATTGTGGCGTTTGGTCCTGGAGTCCGAGTGGGACTCTTGCCTTTCGGGCAAAACCGACTTTGAGGAGGCTTTTGCTCCAAGTTTCGACCCCGGGGCTCAACATATAAATAGAGGGGCAGGGCTAGCACCAAAGGGACACAAGTTGATCCACGTGATCTATTCCTTAGCCGTGTGCAGCGCCCCCAGCCACCATATTCCTCGATAATACTGTAGCGGAGTTTAGGCGAAGCCCTGCTGCTGTAGTTCATCAAGATTGTCACCACGCCGTCGTGCTGACGGAACTCTTCCCCGACACTTTGCTGGATCGGAGTCCGGGGATCGTCATCGAGCTGAACGTGTGCTCGAACTCGGAGGTGCCGTAGTTTCGGTGCTTGATCGGTTGGATCGTGAAGACGTATGACTACTTCCTCTACGTCGTGTCATCGCTTCCGCAGTCGGTCTGCGTTGGGTACGTAGACAACACTCTCCCCTCGTTGCTATGCATCACATGATCTTGCGTGTGCGTAGGAAATTTTTTGAAATTACTATGAAACCCAACAGTGGCATCCGAGCCTAGGTTATTTATGTTGATGTTATATGCACGAGTAGAACACAAGTGAGTTGTGGACGATACAAGTCATACTGCCTACCAGCATGTCATACTTTGGTTCGGCGGTATTGTTGGACGAGACGACCCGGACCAACCTTACGCGTACGCTTACGCGAGACCGGTTCCCTCGACGTGCTTTGCACAGAGATGGCTTGCGGGCGACTGCCTCTCCAACTTTAGTTGAACCAAGTATGGCTACGCCCGGTCCTTGCGAAGGTTAAAACGGAGTCTATTTGACAAACTATCGTTGTGGTTTTGATGCGTAGGTGAGATTGGTTCTTACTTAAGCCCATAGCAGCCACGTAAAACATGCAACAACAAAGTAGAGGACGTCTAACTTGTTTTTGCAGGGCATGTTGTGATGTGATATGGTCAAGGCATGATGCTGAATTTTATTGTATGAGATGATCATGTTTTGTAACCAAGTTATCGGCAACTGGCAGGAGCCATATGGTTGTCGCTTTATTGTATGCAATGCAATCACGATGTAATGCTTTACTTTATTACTAAACGGTAGTGATAGTCGTGGAAGCATAAGATTGGCGAGACGACAACGATGCTACGATGGAGATCAAGGTGTCGCGCCGGTGACGATGGTGATCATGACGGTGCTTCGGAGATGGAGATCACAAGCACAAGATAATGATGGCCATATCATATCACTTATATTGATTGCATGTGATGTTTATCTTTTTATGCATCTTATCTTGCTTTGATTGACGGTAGCATTATAAGATGATCTCTCACTAAATTATCAAGAAGTGTTCTCCCTAAGTATGCACCGTTGCAAAAGTTCTTCGTGCTGAGACACCACGTGATGATCGGGTGTGATAGGCTCTACGTTCAAATACAACGGGTGCAAAACAGTTGCGCACGCAGAATACTCAGGTTAAACTTGACGAGCCTAGCATATGCAGATATGGCCTCGGAACACGGAGACCGAAAGGTCGAGCGTGAATCATATAGTAGATATGATCAACATAATGATGTTCACCGATGAAACTACTCCATCTCACGTGATGATCGGACATGGTTTAGTTGATTTGGATCACGTGATCACTTAGAGGATTAGAGGGATGTCTATCTAAGTGGGAGTTCTTTAATAATATGATTAATTGAACTTAAAATTTATCATGAACTTAGTCCCTGATAGTATCTTGCTTGTTTATGTTGATTGTAGATAGATGGCTCGTGCTGTTGTTCCGTTAAATTTTAATGCGTTCCTTGAGAAAGCAAAGTTGAAAGATGATGGTAGCAATTACACGGACTGGGTCCGTAACTTGAGGATTATCCTCATTGCTGCACAGAAGAATTACGTCCGGGTGAAATCGGGATTTTACCGGAACCCCCCGGGAGCCATATGGGCCATCATGGGCCTTAGTGGAAAGGAGAAAGGGGCAGCCCAAGGGGGCTGCGCGCCTCCCCCCTTCCCCTAGTCCTAGTAGGACTAGGAGAGGTGGCCGGCCACCCCTCTCCCTCTTTCCCCCTTGGGAATCCTAGTTGGAATAGGATTGGGGGGGAGTCCTACTCCCGGTAGGAGTAGGACTCCTCCTGCGCCACCTCCTCCTGGCCGGCGCCTCCTCCCCCCTTGGCTCCTTTATATACGGAGGCAGGGGCACCTCTAAACACACAAGTTGACACAAGTTGATCCACGTGATCGATTCCTTAGCCGTGTGCGGTGCCCCCTGCCACCATATTCCTCGATAATACTGTAGCGGAGTTTAGGCGAAGCCCTGCTGCTGTAGTTCATCAAGATCGTCACCACGCCGTCATGCTGACGAAACTCTTCCCCGACACTTTGCTGGATCGGAGTCCGGGGATCGTCATCGAGCTGAACGTGTGCTCGAACTCGGAGGTGCCGTAGTTTCGGTGCTTGATCGGTTGGATCGTGAAGACGTACGACTACTTCCTCTACGTCGTGTCATCGCTTCCGCAGTCGGTCTACGTTGGGTACGTAGACAACACTCTCCTCTCGTTGCTATGCATCACATGATCCTGTGTGCGCGTAGGAAATTTTTTGAAATTACTACGAAACCCAACAGTGGCATCCGAGCCTGGTTATTGATGTTGATGTTATATGCACGAGTAGAACACAAGTGAGTTGTGGACGATACAAGTCATACTGCCTACCAGCATGTCATATGTTGGTTCGGCGGTATTGTTGGACGAGACGACCCAGACCAACCTTACGCGTACGCTTACGCGAGACCGGTTCCCTCGACGTGCTTTGCACAGAGATGGCTTGCGGGCGACTGTCTCTCCAACTTTAGTTGAACCAAGTATGGCTACGCCCGGTCCTTGCGAAGGTTAAAACGGAGTCTATTTGACAAACTATCGTTGTGGTTTTGATGCGTAGGTGAGATTGGTTCTTACTTAAGCCCGTAGCAGCCACGTAAAAAATTGCAACAACAAAGTAGAGGACGTCTAACTTGTTTTTGCAGGGCATGTTGTGATGTGATATGGTCAAGGCATGATGCTGAATTTTATTGTATGAGATGATCATGTTTTGTAACCAAGTTATCGGCAACTGGCAGGAGCCGTATGGTTGTCGCTTTATTGTATGCAATGCAATCGCGATGTAATGCTTAACTTTATTACTAAACGGTAGTGATAGTCGTGAAAGCATAAGATTGGCGAGACGACAACGATGCTACGATGGAGATCAAGGTGTCGCGCCGGTGACGATGGTGATCATGACGGTGCTTCGGAGATGGAGATCACAAGCACGAGATGATGATGGCCATATCATATCACTTATATTGATTGCATGTGATGTTTATCTTTTTATGCATCTTATCTTGCTTTGATTGACGGTAGCATTATAAGATGATCTTTCATTAAATTATCAAGAAGTGTTCTCCCTGAGTATGCACCGTTGCCAAAGTTCGTCGTGCCCAGACACCACGTGATGATCGGGTGTGATAAGCTCTACGTCCATCTACAACGGGTGCAAGCCAGTTTTTGCACACGCAGAATACTCAGGTTAAACTTGACGAGCCTAGCATATGCAGATATGGCCTCGGAACACGGAGACCGAAAGGTCGAGCGTGAATCATATAGTAGATATGATCAACATAACGATGTTCACCATTGAAAACTACTCCATCTCACGTGATGATCGGTTATGGTTTAGTTGATTTGGATCACGTAATCACTTAGAGGATTAGAGGGATGTCTATCTAAGTGGGAGTTCTTAAGTAATATGATTAATTGAACTTAAATTTATCATGAACTTAGTACCTGATAGTATCTTGCTTGTTTATGTTGATTGTAGATAGATGGCTCGTGCTGCTGTTCCGTTGAATTTTAATGCATTCCTTGAGAAAGCAAAGTTGAAAGATGATGGTAGCAATTACACGGACTGGGTCCGTAACTTGAGGATTATCGTCATTGCTGCACAGAAGAATTACGTCCTGGAAGCACCGCTGGGTGCCAGGCCTGCTGCTGGAGCAACGCCAGATGTTATGAACGTCTGGCAGAGCAAAGCTGATGACTACTCGATAGTTCAGTGTGCCATGCTTTACGGCTTAGAATCGGGACTTCAACGACGTTTTGAACGTCATGGAGCATATGAGATATTCCAGGAGTTGAAGTTAATATTTCAAGCAAATGCCCGGATTGAGAGATATGAAGTCTCCAATAAGTTCTATAGCTGTAAGATGGAGGAGAACAGTTCTGTCAGTGAGCATATACTCAAAATGTCTGGGTATAATAATCACTTGATTCAATTGGGAGTTAATCTTCTGGATGATTGCGTCATCGACAGAATTCTCCAATCACTGCCACCAAGCTACAAGAGCTTCGTAATGAACTATAATATGCAAGGGATGAACAAGACTATTCCCGAGCTCTTCGCAATGCTGAAAGCTGCGGAGGTAGAAATCAAGAAGGAGCATCAAGTGTTGATGGTTAACAAGACCACTAGTTTCAAGAAAAAGGGCAAAGGGAAGAAAAAGGGGAACTTCAAGAAGAACGGCAAGCAAGTTGCTGCTCAAGAGAAGAAACCTAAGTCTGGACCTAAGCCTGAAACTGAGTGCTTCTACTGCAAGCAGACTGGTCACTGGAAGCGGAACTGCCCCAAGTATTTGGCGGATAAGAAGGATGGCAAGGTGAACAAAGGTATATGTGATATACATGTTATTGATGTGTACCTTACTAGAGCTCGCAGTAGCACCTGGGTATTTGATACTGGTTCTGTTGCTAATATTCGCAACTCGAAACAGGGACTACAGAATAAGCGGGCACTGGCAAAGGACGAGGTGACGATGCGCGTGGGAAACGGTTCCAAAGTCGATGTGATCGCAGTCGGCACGCTACCTCTACATCTACCTTCGGGATTAATATTAGACCTAAGTAATTGTTATTTGGTGCCAGCGTTGAGCATGAACATTATATCTGGATCTTGTTTAATGCGAGACGGTTATTCATTTAAATCAGAGAATAATGGTTGTTCTATTTATATGAGTAATATCTTTTATGGTCATGCACCCTTGAAGAGTGGTCTATTTTTATTGAATCTCGATAGTAGTAATACACATATTCATAATGTTGAAGCCAAAAGATGCAGAGTTGATAATGAAAGTGCAACTTATTTGTGGCACTGTCGTTTAGGTCATATCGGTATAAAGCGCATGAAGAAACTCCATACCGATGGACTTTTGGAACCAGTTGATTATGAATCACTTGGTACTTGCGAACCGTGCCTCTTGGGCAAGATGACTAAAACACCGTTCTCCAGTACTATGGAGAGAGCAACAGATTTGTTGGAAATCATACATACCGATGTATGTGGCCCGATGAATATTGAGGCTCGTGGCAGATATCGTTATTTTCTCACCTTCACAGATGATTTAAGCAGATATGGGTATATTTACTTAATGAAACATAAGTCTGAAACATTTGAAAAGTTCAAAGAATTTCAGAGTGAAGTTGAAAATCATCGTAACAAGAAAATAAAGTTTCTACGATCTGATCGTGGAGGAGAATATTTGAGTTACGAGTTTGGTGTACATTTGAAAAACTGTGGAATAGTTTCGCAACTCACGCCACCCGGAACACCACAGCGTAATGGTGTGTCCGAACGTCGTAATCGTACTTTACTAGATATGGTGCGATCTATGATGTCTCTTACTGATTTACCGCTATCATTTTGGGGATATGCTTTAGAGACGGCCGCATTCACGTTAAATAGGGCACCATCAAAATCCGTTGAGACGACGCCTTATGAACTGTGGTTTGGCAAGAAACCAAAGTTGTCGTTTCTTAAAGTTTGGGGCTGCGATGCTTATGTGAAAAAGCTTCAACCTGATAAACTCGAACCCAAGTCGGAGAAATGTGTCTTCATAGGATACCCAAAGGAAACTGTTGGGTACACCTTCTATCACAGATCCGAAGGCAAAACATTCGTTGCTAAGAATGGATCATTTCTAGAGAAGGAGTTTCTCTCGAAAGAAGTGAGTGGGAGGAAAGTAGAACTTGACGAGGTAACTGTACCTTCTCCCTTACTGGAAAGTAGTTCATCACAGAAAACTGTTTCAGTGACACCTACACCAGTTAGTGAGGAAGCCAATGATAATAATCATGAAACTTCAGATCAAGATACTACTGAACCGCGTAGATCAACCAGAGTAAGATCCGCACCAGAGTGGTACGGTAATCCTGTTCTGGAGGTCATGCTACTAGATCATGATGAACCTACGAACTATGAAGAAGCGATGGTGAGCCCAGATTCCGTAAAGTGGCTTGAAGCCATGAAATCTGAGATGGGATCCATGTATGAGAACAAAGTATGGACTTTGGTTGACTTGCCCGATGATCGGCAAGCAATTGAGAATAAATGGATTTTTAAGAAGAAGACTGACGCTGATGGTAATGTTACTGTCTACAAAGCTCGACTTGTCGCAAAAGGTTTTCGGCAAGTTCAAGGAATTGACTATGATGAGACCTTCTCACCCGTAGCGATGCTTAAGTCCGTCCGAATCATGTTAGCAATTGCCGCATTTTATGATTATGAAATTTGGCAAATGGATGTCAAAACTGCATTCCTGAATGGATTTCTAGAAGAAGAGTTGTATATGATGCAACCAGAAGGTT
This sequence comes from Triticum dicoccoides, assembly GCF_002162155.2. NCBI lineage: Eukaryota > Viridiplantae > Streptophyta > Magnoliopsida > Poales > Poaceae > Triticum > Triticum dicoccoides. The sequence continues at coordinate 647,398,512 of NC_041384.1, read as the reverse complement.
TTGTCGATCCAAAGGGAGCTAACAAAGTGTGCAAGCTCCAGCGATCCATTTATGGACTGGTGCAAGCCTCTCGGAGTTGGAATAAACGTTTTGATAGTGTGATCAAAGCATTTGGTTTTATACAGACTTTCGGAGAAGCCTGTATTTACAAGAAAGTGAGTGGGAGCTCTGTAGCATTTCTGATATTATATGTGGATGACATATTACTGATTGGAAATGATATAGAATTTCTGGATAACATAAAGGGATACTTGAATAAAAGTTTTTCAATGAAAGACCTCGGTGAAGCTGCTTACATATTAGGCATTAAGATCTATAGAGATAGATCAAGACGCTTAATTGGACTTTCACAAAGCACATACCTTGACAAAATTTTGAAGAAGTTCAAAATGGATCAAGCGAAGAAAGGGTTCTTGCCTGTGTTACAAGGTGTGAAATTGAGTAAGACTCAATGCCCGACCACTGCAGAAGATAGAGAGAATATGAAAGATGTTCCCTATGCATCAGCCATAGGCTCTATCATGTATGCAATGCTGTGTACCAGACCTGATGTGTGCCTTGCTATAAGTTTAGCAGGGAGGTACCAAAGTAATCCAGGAATGGATCACTGGACAGCGGTCAAGAACATCCTGAAATACCTGAAAAGGACTAAGGATATGTTTCTCGTATATGGAAGTGACAAAGAGCTCATCGTAAAAGGTTACGTTGATGCAAGCTTTGACACTGATCCGGACGATTCTAAATCGCAAACCGGATACGTGTTTACATTAAACGGTGGAGCTGTCAGTTGGTGCAGTTCTAAACAAAGCGTCGTAGCGGGATCTACATGTGAAGCGGAATACATAGCTGCTTCGGAAGCAGCAAATGAAGGAGTCTGGATGAAGGAGTTCATATCCGATCGGTGTCATACCTAGTGCATCGGGTCCAATGAAAATCTTTTGTGACAATACTGGTGCAATTGCCTTGGCAAAGAAATCCAGATTTCACAAAAGGACCAAACACATCAAGAGACGCTTCAACTCCATCCGGGATCTAGTCCAGGTGGGAGACATAGAGATTTGCAAGATACATACGGATCTGAATGTTGCAGACCCGTTGACTAAGCCTCTTCCACGAGCAAAACATGATCAGCACCAAAGCTCCATGGGTGTTAGATTCATTATAGTGTAATCTAGATTATTGACTCTAGTGCAAGTGGGAGACTGAAGGAAATATGCCCTAGAGGCAATAATAAAGTTATTATTTATTTCCTTATAATCATGATAAATGTTTATTATTCATGCTAGAATTGTATTTACCGGAAACATAATACATGTGTGAATACATAGACAAACAGAGTGTCACTAGTATGCCTCTACTTGACTAGCTCGTTAATCAAAGATGGTTATGTTTCCTAACCATGAACAATGAGTTGTTATTTGATTAACGAGGTCACATCATTAGTAGAATGATCTGATTGACATGACCCATTCCATTAGCTTAGCACCCGATCGTTTAGTATGTTGCTATTGCTTTCTTCATGACTTATACATGTTCCTATGACTATGAGATTATGCAACTCCCGTCTACCGGAGGAACACTTTGGGTACTACCAAACGTCACAACGTAACTGGGTGATTATAAAGGAGTACTACAGGTGTCTCCAATGGTCGATGTTGGGTTGGCGTATTTCGAGATTAGGATTTGTCACACCGATTGTCGGAGAGGTATCTCTGGGCCCTCTCGGTAATACACATCACATAAGCCTTGCAAGCATTACAACTAATATGTTAGTTGTGAGATGATGTATTACGGAACGAGTAAAGAGACTTGCCGGTAACGAGATTGAACTAGGTATTGGATACCGACGATCGAATCTCGGGCAAGTAACATACCGATGACAAAGGGAACAACGTATGTTGTTATGCGGTCTGACCGATAAAGATCTTCGTAGAATATGTAGGAGCCAATATGGGCATCCAGGTCCCGCTATTGGTTATTGACCGGAGACGTGTCTCGGTCATGTCTACATTGTTCTCGAACCCGTAGGGTCCGCACGCTTAAGGTTACGATGACAGTTATATTATGAGTTTATGCATTTTGATGTACCGAAGGTTGTTCGGAGTCCCGGATGTGATCACGGACATGACGAGGAGTCTCGAAATGGTCGAGACATAAAGATTGATATATTGGAAGTCTATGTTTGGACATCGGAAGTGTTCCGGGTGAAATCGGGATTTTACCGGGTTACCGGGAGGTTACCGGAACCCCCCGGGAGCCATATGGGCCATCATGGGCCTTAGTGGAAAGGAGAAAGGGGCAGCCCAAGGGGGCTGCGCGCCTCCCCCCTTCCCCTAGTCCTAGTAGGACTAGGAGAGGTGGCCGGCCACCCCTCTCTCTCTCTTTCCCCCTTGGGAATCCTAGTTGGAATAGGATTGGGGGGGAGTCCTACTCCCGGTAGGAGTAGGACTCCTCCTGCGCCACCTCCTCCTGGCCGGCGCCTCCTCCCCCCTTGGCTCCTTTATATACGGAGGCAGGGGCACCTCTAAACACACAAGTTGACACAAGTTGATCCACGTGATCGATTCCTTAGCCGTGTGCGGTGCCCCCTGCCACCATATTCTTCGATAATACTGTAGCGGAGTTTAGGCGAAGCCCTGCTGCTGTAGTTCATCAAGATCGTCACCACGCCGTCGTGCTGACGAAACTCTTCCCCGACACTTTGCTGGATCGGAGTCCGGGGATCGTCATCGAGCTGAACGTGTGCTCGAACTCGGAGGTGCCGTAGTTTCGGTGCTTGATCGGTTGGATCGTGAAGACGTACGACTACTTCCTCTACGTCGTGTCATCGCTTCCGCAGTCGGTCTACGTTGGGTACGTAGACAACACTCTCCTCTCGTTGCTATGCATCACATGATCCTGTGTGCGCGTAGGAAAATTTTTGAAATTACTACGAAACCCAACAAAAAGTTCCTATGTTTTTCCTGTTGCACTACAGATTTCTGGTTTTCGCTAGAATAGACGTCTCAATTTCCAGGATTTCCACTTGGCCAGCATACATATTCAGTTGGACATTCAATGCTTTTAGTTGGCTAGAATAGATGTCTCAGCTGGCCAGGTTGCATTTTTTCAGTTTTGTGGCCAACATGCATGTTCAGTTGGACAGTTAATGCATTCAGTTGGCTAGAATAGATGTCTTAGTTGCCTAGAATAGATGTCTTAGTTGGTCATCAGTTTTTGGCCAACATGCATGTTTAGTTGGCCAGAAAACATGTTTTTTATTTTCACATATACTACATTTTTTCCAAAGTGTTCACTCAGAAACATGTATTGCCAGATATATGTTTAGTTGGCAGGATACATGTTTAGTTGGCCAGGATACATGTTCAGTTGGCTGGGATGCATGTTTAGTTGCACATTTATGAATTTTTCGTTGCACATGTTCAACAAAGCATTGGGCAGTCAATTTTTTGTTCATTTTGCAAATAATAACTAGAAGTTGGCTTTAATCATGTTTTAATTGGCCAGATAACTCGTTTTTAGTTGGCTTGTTTTAACACATCCAGGTGGTAGTTTTTGGCATGTTTAACACATCCAGCATGTTTAACATCTGGTGTGATGTGCCAGATTCACCTCTTTTTTGAAGCAGATTCTCCATGGATCCATGGAGAAGGGGGAAGTGAAGAGGTGCAGAGGGGGCTTACCTGCTCGATCTTACTGCCTGGTATGGCTCTGACCACCCTGCCCTTTAGATCTTGAAGCAGCTCCTTCTACTTTGGGGCTCCCATGGCGGCTATGTAGGAGGAGGAAGAAGGGCTGGGGGCGATTGCGTTTGGATCTGTTTCTGGCGTGCAGAAGAAGAAGAAGGCAGCGTCGGTGGGGCTGAGGCGTGGGGGCGAGAGATGGCGTGGATTCTGCAACCTGGGCAGATCCTCCTTCTTTCGTGAGGAAGAAGAAGATAGCCAGGGCGCAGTTTGGCGAGGAGGGTGCACGTGACACCGCGGGGCATGGTTTGGCGAGGAGGGTGCACGTGATCCCGCGGCCAGCTGGTGGGCGGGGCAGTTGCCTTTTTCGCTCCGACGGGCAGGGACCACGTGGGCGAGTGGGCGAGTGGGGGACTGTTTCCTCTTTTCGCTCGAGGGGGGACCAGGTGGTTTCCTTTTTCGGGTGGCCGCTGGCTAGCGATCCCAGGGCGGCCAGCCGCCCACTAGACACGTCCATGAAAAATGTGGTGTTTGCTTCACCTTCTTTTAGATTATTAAGCCTTGCGCATTGTTTTTCCTAGCCCTCTCTAAGGCAGCTAGTCCAATCACCCTTCTTTTTAGCCTAGAGCGCAGGTCGGCCTCCTCCGCAGAGAGCGCCCGAATATCTTGACCATATCAAGATGCAGTATTATCTGTAGAGCCGTGTGGAGCTGAATTTTAGCATTGGAGAACAACCTCTTGCTCCAGTATTTAAGCATAAAAACCGTCTTGCAGGGCTTGTTAAACAAAACATGACAAGGTTCAGCGTGCTCTGACAAGGCATCCCATGACTGTTGCACAACCTGCAAGAAGTCGGGCATCGTGATCCAGAAGTTTCTGAAACGGAAGCTTCGTGGGCGTTTAGGACCATGAACCTAAAAAAGCAGGAAGGGGCAATGGTCTGATAGAGAGGATGATAAAGCGTGTCGGATGTGACCATTGAAGGAGATATCCCATTCCGAGTTGCACAAAAAAGAGTCCAGCTTCCTAAGGGTTGGATTCTGCCTTTCATTACTCCAGGTGAAGAGTCGGTT
>NC_041384.1:647386632-647393473 GCF_002162155.2 Triticum dicoccoides | reverse complement strand
CTCGTGGAACCTATTCATTCTCTTATGCTAAAATTTTGTTTGTTTTTGTCGTGGGCCCTATATATTTGGTTGAAGTTCCTGCAGAGGAGCCATTTATCGCTAGAGGGTGGATTCTACGATAGGAGCTCAACATAAAAGCCTCCTTCTGGTTGGATGTAGTGGGGCCATAAACAGTCGAGATCGTGAAGCTCTCATTGGAGGACAGGATGTGGACCTTCGCGGATAAACAATAGTCGCCAACCAAGATGTTTGAGCAATGGACCATGTTGTTGTCCCACAGCATAAGAATGCCTCCGCGGGTGCCGATTGCAGGACGATGAGCAAAACTATGAGGCAGTGAATTGGTCCATCTCAGACAACTTGGATTCCTGTAAGCTGACAATATGACACTGGGAGGCCACGATCGTTTCATGGACAGTGGCCTTCCTATCCAGGCAGTTGAGCTCGCGGACATTCAAGCTAAGAACAAGCAAGTCTGTGGCCCCTGTTTACCAGAAAGGTAGCAAAGGATAAAACCACCTTGGGTAGGCCACCTGGGTAGGAAATGCAACGGAATGTAGCAAGGCCACAATTGCTCCAGAGATAAATAAGTAATATTGAGATGGCAATGGTAGAACTAGATGCAAGCTTCAGACTCTGAAGCGGACACTTAGCTAACAGGAGAGCAACACAGCAAACAGCAGCACTGGAGCTCTTTCAAATAGGACTACAAGGGCAGACATGCGCTCTTAACATGCAAATGTAACTAACATGAGAAACTAACAGAGCCCTGGCAAACAGTAGCCTAAACAACATTGATCAAACAGCGGCGGCCGCCAACTGCACTTCCTCGTCTTCCGTGTGGTCCAGAGCGCTCGCACCTCCATGAGATACCAACGCCTCCTCAACTGTTGTCGTGAGATCACAGTCCAGGTGAAAAAGCGCTCGGAGTGCATTGGCGGCGATGGAAGGCAGCCTCCCATGAAACAAAGCAGCAAACTTCCCGATTGCTTCAAGGCATCGAGCCATACCTCATACCAATAACACACCCTTGCATCAATAACCTAGGGTGTTCTTTTATCACCTCGGAGTGTCTTTTTTAATGTGCATCACATTGTTGCATCATCCATATATACGCAATTGCATCATCTAGATAAATGTGACATTTTATATTATTTTTCGTAAGGTTCCATCTAAGCAACAAATGCACCATTTTGAGAAGTATAGGAACATCATGCGATACCTCACCCCCGACAACACATGCATGAACGCACGCGCATCAACAACCTATGTTGTATTAGGGCGTCTTTTATAAATTTGCAACACATCTTTACATCATCTAGATATATACAATTGGGTCATTGAGATAAATATGAGGTTTGTTTTTGTTTTTGGTGAGGTTCCATCATCCATGGCTATAAGAATGAGTGGCACTACCAAGTTAACATATTTGGATTTCCATATATTTTTCTTTTGTTGATTGCTTGTTTCCGGAGACATGGAGATCCTCAAGGTCAAGATGACTTGTGTGTGCTTGCTACTGCTCGTGACACTCGCGTTGCCTCATGGTAAGCCTTTCCTAAAATAATTAAATAAAGTAGATAGAAATTTAATGGTATTATATTTTTTGTCATGTTGATATGCAAAATGTTATCCTTATTCTCATTATAGGATATGAAGGCGAGCGTGGGTGGGTTGCAGGTAGCCTAGCAAGACCTACACTGATCATAAATGCATGAATGACCAATGTGACCAGCACTGCCATGACGATGGTTTCAATATTGGGTTTTGTGCCTGATATTCTAAATATGACCCTAGATTGGGGCGTTGCATCTGTCGGAACCTGCTGGTAAAGGTTCAAGATGTCGAGCAACATGCAATGAGATCTTAAGGCGAGTCACCAATGCACCATTGCAAAACAAAGTTGCAACTGCAACATGCTTTGTTTATACAATTTTGCCAAATTCTCATTTAACAGTTCTGAGTGCGAAGATGCGCACCCAATCAAGGGCATGAGTGGCAATCTATATCAAAAACAAAGAAACGATGAAAAAAAGATGCGCACCCAATCAAGGGCATGAAGGGCTCACATTTAAACAATCTTAGTATAAGTAATGATTCATGTACCGTAAATTGAAATTCACTTCATTCCCATGGTGTGGCCATGGACGGGCGTTCTAGTCGTACTAAAAATACAAGCATTCTAGCAGGAGGGATGATTGCATGTGGAAGAAGCCAAGTCACGGTGTGGTGAAAATAAATATAGACACATCGTTTCATGGAGATACTTTGTCCGGTGCTTCTGGAGCCATAGCTCGTGATGAGAAAGGAGATTTTATTGCTACTGCAAATTTGGTTTATCCTGCATATACAAAACATTGATGCTGTTGAACTTACTACTACTAGGGACGGTCTTTTTCTAGCGGCCAGCGTTGGGTGCAATTTCGTCGAGGTTGAATCAGATTGCTTATTTGCAGTGGACACCTTCAACTCCGTTGATTATTTGGGTCCTCATGTGGCAATAGTGGCCAATTGTAAACAGTTAGTGTTGGAGTTCGGAAGCATTTCTTCCAAGCATTGCTACCGTGAGGTGTGGCGAATGAGTTAGCAAAGAATTCTTTTATTAGTAGATCCTCTAGTTCTTGGGAATCTGTGATTCCAGATTTATTTCTTATTGTCTTGTAGACGACATGTCTATTATTTGAGAAATAAAGTCTTTTACCCATCAAAAAGAATACAAACCTACAAGCATCCAACACATATATAGACTGCAGAAAAAACAATCCCCTTGTTTTTTCTCAAGTGAAAGCAAAATACCCAACTAGTTACGGCCTTGTGGTCATACCAGTTCAGCCCTGCTCGGCCCACTTTCTTCTCGTGGTTTTCGTAGACGTTATTCGGGCCCATGTCATTGGCGCGCTCGGTCGGTCACGCCGTGTTACATGAAATTTCCTATTGGACGCACGTTGCGTCAAGCTGTCGAGGTTTCGCACAGGGGATATCGAGTGACCGTTCGATTGGACCGTCCCGTTTAATCATTTCAATGTCCCCAGTTTGGGGAACATTCTAGAGGTTCCCAGCCGGTTTTTTCTGGTTTTGGGAAACTTCTAGAAGGTTCCTGAACCGGTTTTTTCTTTGTTCTATTTTTTTGCTTTTTTTATTTTCTCTCCATTTTCCCTTTTCTTTATTTTTTATATCTATTTTTTTTAATTTTCTTTCCTTTCATTTTATTTTTATTTCTTCAATTTTACTTTTATTTTTAAAAATCGATGTGTTTTATTGTTTTGTCCATAAATCCGAAAAATGTCCAAGATTTCAGAAAATGTCTGTACTTTTCAAAAGAAGTTACAATTTCAAAAAATGTTCCCATTATAATCAATTGTTCATAATTTTAAAAATTGTTCATGTTACAAGAATTTTTCTCAAAATGTACATTTTTTCAGTAGTTTAAAAATTGTTCGCAATTTTTAAAAACTGATCATTCTTAAAATTTTGTTCGGCATGTTTTTCTTTAAAATGTTTACAGGTTTTGAAAAAATTGTTTGGAATTTCGAAAAATGTTCCTGCTTTCAACAATTTGCACAAATTTTAGAAAAAGATCATGTTTCCATTTTTGCAGGAGTATATAAAATTTTATGCAAATTTCAGAAAATGTTCGTGTTTTCAAATTTTATTTGTGTTTCTCAAAAATTGTTCGGAAGGTTATTTAAAAACTATCTGTAACTTAAAAAATGTTCGCATTTTCAAAAATTTGTTTGGAGTTTCAAAAGTTGTTCACTTTTCCAAATTTTGTTTTGGAATTACAAAATACGTTACCATTTCAGAAAAATGTTCATGATTTGCAGAAAATGTTTTTCAGCATATAATGATTTACGCTACCTTAGAAAAAAGTTGCTTTCGTAATTTTAGAAAAAAATTGAACCTGTCCTGGTGCTGGGTTCTTAATAGATTGTGATGTGTTATTTTATCGCTAAAGCTCGCTAGCTCTTTTTTTTGCGGGGAAACCAGAGAGATTTATTCATATGAAGGCATTCTTGGGACAATCAGCCAAAAGGCTGGTCACCAAAAAATCTGGAGTCTCCTCAAGCCAGCTATCAGTCACATTCAGAGTGCAAGCGCGCTTTGCACAAAGATGCGCCGGGAGATTAGCTGACCTGTTTACATGCTAAATATCAAAAAGAGTAAAGTTATTACATAGTTCTCCTATCTCTAACAATAAAGGAGCCACAATTGACCGAGAATTGTGACGAGTGTTCCAGAGCGTCACCATCTCCAAGCAATCAGTCTCCATTACCACATGCGAGAATCCTCGAAGTGATGCAAAACGGACTCTGTCTCGAAGTGATAAACCCTCCATAATCAAGGGATCAAAGATACCCAAATATGGTTTGCACCATGCTCCCAGGAGCGCCGAAGAGGATCTGGCCACCCCTCCTGCACCGCCCCTGCCATCTGCTACGTTTAAGGCACCGTCTGTAGTGATCTTGACAAGTCCATCATCAGGCGGTCTCCAACCAAAGCCAGGCAAAATCATTGCATCTCGACGTGGAAGATGAAGGAGGGCAATCGCCTCCTTGGTGGCCCTGAGCGTTGCCGTTGGATTCATTCCCTCTTCGTCGTGCTTGATTTTGTTCCGGGAGTGCCATAGAAACCACATAATTGTTGTGATCTTTGCGCGATCATCATTAGTGAAACAGGGATCACATATGATATCCCGCGCCCAAGAGTCTGGATGAAGACGAGGAAGTCTGAGGCCGAACCAAGCATACGCTTCTTCCCAGAAGCGTTTTGCGTGTGAACAATGTATGAGTGCATGCTCCAGATTCTCGTCCATAGCCAAACAAACATTGCATCGACGGATCTCTGCAATATGTCGATAGTTAAGAGTGGCCTCATCTGGGAGAATTCCACGAAGAACCCTCCACCAGAACACTCTAACCTTTGGGATGACATTCAATTTCCAAAGAGATTTCCACATCTGTGTATCTTTCTCTGAGTTCCGGTAGCCGTCCCTTCTTCTAGAGCAACACACTCTTTCTGAGTCACGAGAGCACGGTACGCCAACTTCACAGTGTAGTTCCCCGATCTTTCGAATGTCCATGCAAGAAAATCATCTCCTCCTCCTTGCCGAATAGGGATATTCAATATTGCTTCAGCATCAAGAGCAATAAAAGTATGTCGAACAAGTTCTTGTCTCCACGACCAATTAGATGAATCAATAAGCTGGGTTCGATTCCCCGCGGGGGCACCCTCTTTGTGAGCCATTCGCTACAGTCGAAAAAAAAAGACTCAGAAAGCCCGCCAACTGGAAGCTCTGTATGAAGCCCTAGCATTTTGACGCAAAGAGCGTCCTATAGGAACTTCCCGTGTTACAGTTCCAATCCCCTCTCGTCTCGAAGAAAAAAGAAAGATATTAGTACAGTCCCAATCTTTTGTGGCTAGGTTAATTAACTCCAATTCTCAGGAAAAAAAAAGGTTAACTTTTATGCCAGCCCCGGCGCATCAACTGAATCTTCTTTTTTTTCTCAAAAAACAAAAAGATTCAATTGGTGATAAACTCGTACGCGATCCTTTGTCGATCGGGCCGCGCTTTCCCGGCTCCCAATACCGGTGTCGTATGGTTAGCCGAGCAGCTTGCAAAAGCTATTGGATGAGCATTCCATGTTTTTCGAACTGATGAACATTCTGTCTATCTAATCTTGCCATGCAGATAGATAGACAGATTCACCAAGTTGGGCGGCTGCTCGTGCCAACTTGACTCGCGTCGTGCCGCTCATGCATGGCCGAGTTGCATGTTTCAATCGAGCCTTTGCAGATAGGCAGTGGAGAGCAATTTGTGTAGCAGCTCCCTCAAAGCATCACATATATAGTAGAAACGAAGCTGCTTCAATCAATATACAAGGCACAAAGTTGGTACTAGGGGTATTACTAGGGCGGAGTGGCATCGTATGAATCGTTGGTCTTACTCCTACGAGTTACTCCCTCCGGTCCTTTTTACTCTGCATATTAGGTTTGTCTGAAATCAATCTCATCCAACTTTAATCAAGTTTATACAAAAAAATATTAACATTCACATAACAACACATTTATTATTAGATCCATCTTAGAATATATTTTCATATTATATTTATTAGATGTTATAGATGTTAATATTTTCTAATACAAATTTGGTCAAACTTAGCAAGCTTTGACTTCAGACAAAGCTAATGTGCGAAGTAAAAAGGACCGGAGGGAGTACTACTGCAGTACAGGCCAGTGTAGACGTTGCTCGTCCGTTCAACAGGACAGGTCAACCATGCCATGCAGGAGCATCGATCGATCCATCATCAGCAGGCGGAGCGAGAAGTAGTGTCAAAACGTGGACTCCGAGGTGCATTCTTCCCGGCCGGTATGCATTTACGACTCCATCTATACCCTCCTCATCGCAGCCAGCAGGCAGGCAGGCAGGCAGGAAGGATGGCAGGCATGCGCTCGCTGCGCCGCGCGTGTACACCTCCTACTGCAATTCTCGCGTACGTACTGTCCACAATTCTGGAGGGAGGCGAGGACCCGTCACTTCGAGTCAGCCTGTCTGTCCGCCCTACGACCGCAACTAGCTACACTGCCGCCATTAATCCCCTCCTGCTCCCCGCACCCGTCCAGCAACAGCGCTCCGCTCTGAGCTCCGCAGACAGAACGGAGGAGCGAGAGATTGCAGCAGGGTTTTCTTTTCACCAACACGGAGTGAATGAACGATCAGATCGGGGACGCAACAGTGGCCTCTCGTCCGATCGGAAGGGGCGCAGAGCGGGCTGAGCTCCTCCGCCGGGGAATGCGAGAACTGAAAGCACGGGGGTGCAGCTGCAGCAGAGAGAGAGAGAGA
>NC_041384.1:647375287-647386260 GCF_002162155.2 Triticum dicoccoides | reverse complement strand
GAGAGAGAGAGGGGCCATGGCCCAGGGAGGGAGGGAGGGAGACGCACGCACATGGCTCCAAGGCGAGGCGAGGCGCCGATGGGGACGGGTCTGGCCTGGCCTGCGCGCGACGCTGCACATAGTTGGGCCGGCGTCGCATTCATTCTGATCTCACATCCCGAGGCGGGACGGCCGAGTGGGGGGGAATGAGAGGACGACCGAGTAGGCGCGACGCCATTACTCCCTCATTCTCTTGGCTCGCCTTCCTTCCGTTTTGTCCCCCCATCCATCCATCCCTCATGGCCCCTCGTACGTGCTACATGGACCCGCCTTCGTTGGTTTCGGCCCCTAGTCGCGTTCCCGTCCATGCCGTTCTCACTCCTCCGCCCATGCCTTGGCCATCGATCGGTAGTGCATGATGGTAATACTATGCTCAAGATGGTAAAACCCCGTTCTTGACGACTGCTATTTCATGTCCTTGGCCTTGAAGCATATTATCTCTTGAGTTTTGTACATGAGGTAGCAAGGCTAGCTAGATACTTGTCACGGGAACTACTGAAGGCCAAGCCCCAGCACCGCCAGCCCGGCCCAAGAGGATAAGCCCAACCGGCAAGTGACTGGGCCAGCGTGGAACAAGTGAGACTACTTAGGGCATCTCCAGCCGTTGGCCCCCCAGGGAGCGCCTAAAATCGCCGCCTGGGGGTGAGCCGGCGCAAAAATTGGGCCTGGGGCCCAGGACCGCCCCAGGCATGTTTTAAAATAAAAGAAGTTCGCCGAAGTTCGGCTTAAACACGATAAAATTCGGCCAAACACGATAAATTTCGGCCAAACACGATAAATTTTGGCACATTTCGGTGAAGTTCGCGGATTTTCATTACATAGCACATATACATAAACTAATCTAAAGGAAAAACTAGCTGAAGTCGCCGCCATCGTCGTCGTCGGCCTTCTCCTCCTTGACGCGGGCACCCCTGCTGGAGCCCTGCCCGGCGTCGCCATGGTGGACTGGTGGCGGCGCATCGTCGTCGTCGTCGTCGCTGTCGCAGATGACGACGACTCCGCCTTCGTCGCGGCCGCGTCGATGTTTCGCGAAGCGAAGCAGGGCAGCGCGCCGGCGCTCCTTCGCCTTCTCCAGGCGCTCCTTCTCCATCGCTATGGAGTCCCTACGCGCCCATTCCAGGGCCACTTCGTCGTCGTCGAGCTCTGTCGTCACCGGCGCAGTCGGCTCCTTCTTCACCGGCGCGAGCCCCGGCTCCGTCTTCACCGGCGCGAGCCCCGACTCCGTCTTTGGCTTGACGAAGCGCGGAGGAGGAGCCGACGAGGAGGCGCGCCGGCCGCCCTCGTTGATGACGATGCCGGCGCTGCGGGTGCGCCGGCCGAGCGGCGTCTCCGCCACGGGCTCGGCCTTGACGCCGAGCAGGGCCGGAGTGCCGGAGGAGTGCGATGAAGATCGGGAGGAGGAAGAAGAGGAGGAGGACCCGAACCTCCTTGGCGCCCATGGCCCGGCGCGTCGGTGCTGCGCCTGGGCGGCCGCCCTCGCTGGGTACGCCAACAGCGGGTCGTTGCCGCCCTCGAGGTACGTCGGCATGCCCTCGAGTGTGCGGCCGGGGACGCCCCACCACAGGTGGCGTCCCTCGCTGTTCTGCCGCCGCCAACCACCGGCGCGCCGTTGATTGACGCCAAGCGCTGCTGCTGGCGGCGCTCGAAATACGCCGCCCAAGCCGCGTGGTTGTCGGCGGCGTACTGGGGGAGGGAGAGTTGGGCGTCAGTGAGGGAGGCGCGCACGACCTCGACTTCCTCGGTGAAGTGCGTCGGCTTCGCCATGGCGTCGGGCAACGGGGGAATGGGCACTCCCCCGGCGCTGAGCCGCCACCCCGTCGGCCCGGCGCGCATGTCCGGCGGCGCCGGGATGTTCGCCTGGAACAGGAGCCAGGACTCCTGTTCGCGGAGCGAACGGCGGCCGAAGCCGTTGGCCGCCGCCTCTTGTCCGCTGTAGCGTTCCGCCATGGCGACGGGCTCAGGAGAGGTAGAAAGATAGAGGGAGGGGCTGGGCGGCGACACTCGGGAGAGGTAGGGAGAGGGAGGAGCTAGGCGGCGGCGAGGGGCGGGGCTGGTGTGGGCACAGGCGAGTGCAGGCCACCGGCTATATAGCCGCGCCGCACCCGTGTGTACGCGTGCCAGGGAGGGGAGGCGTCGGCGCGCCGTCCCGTGACGCGCCGCCCGTGAGGAATCAATGGCAAGGCTGACCGGCGGCAGCCTTGGCATTGATTCCCCGCGGGAACCGAGGCCGTTGGGGGAAGACGAGGCGTCGTGTCGCTGATGCAGCGGGCCCGCGACTGTTTCGCGCCAAAACAGTTCGCCCCGGCGCCCCCGGGCGCCCCCCAGCGCGCCGGGTTCGGCCTGGGTCCGCCGGCGCTGTATTCGGCCCAGGCCAGCGAAAATCGGGCTCCTGGGGGCGCGACTGGGCCGTTTTTTGGCGCCGGCGCGAAAAAATCGCCTGGGGAGGCCTTCCTGGGGGCTCGGCTGGAGATGCCCTTAAGGCGAGGCGAGCCACTCGCTTGGGTATCGTTAGATCACAGACCACAGACTGGCGGCGCCGTTGGGTGATGTACCCTTCCTTCCTTCCCTGGCTCTCTCATCCCGATCCCCTTTCTTGCTAAGGAACCCTAGAACACTGAAGGAAATATGCCCTAGAGGCAATAATAAAGTTATTATTTATTTTCTTATATCATGATAAATGTTTATTATTCATGCTAGAATTGTATTAAACGGAAACATAATACATGTGTGAATACATAGACAAACAAAGTGTCACTAGTATGCCTCTACTTGACTAGCTCGTTAATCGAAGATGGTTATGTTTCCTAACCATAAACAAAAGAGTTGTTATTTGATTAACGGGATCACATCATTAGGAGAATGATGTGATTGACATGACCCATTCCATTAGCTTAGCACCCGATCGTTTAGTATGTTGCTATTGCTTTCTTCATGACTTATACATGTTCCTATGACTATGAGATTATGCAACTCCCGTTTGCCGGAGGAACACTTTGTGTGCTACCAAACGTCACAACGTAACTGGGTGATTATAAAGGAGCTTTACAGGTGTCTCCAAAGGTACATGTTGGGTTGGCGTATTTCGAGATTAGGATTGGTCACTCCGATTGTTAGAGAGGTATCTCTGGGCCCTCTCGGTAATGCACATCACATAAGCCTTGCAAGCTTTGCAACTAATGAGTTAGTTGTGAGATGATGTATTACGGAACGAGTAAAGAGACTTGCCGGTAACGAGATTGAACTAGGTATTAAGATACCGACGATCGAATCTCGGGCAAGTAACATACCGATGACAAAGGGAACAACGTATGTTGTTATGCGGTCTGACCGATAAAGATCTTCGTAGAATATGTGGGAGCCAACATGAGCATCCAGGTTACGCTATTGGTTATTGACTGGAGACGTGTCTTGGTCATGTCTACATTGTTCTCAAACCCTTAGGATCTGCACGCTTAAGGTTTCAATGACAGTTATATTATGAGTTTATGAGTTTTTATGTATCGAAGGAGTTCGGAATCCCGTATGAGATTGGGGACATGACTAGGAGTCTCGAAATGGTCGAGACATAAAGATCGATATATTGGACGACTATATTCGGACATCGGAAAGGTTCCGAGTGATTCGGGTATTTTTCGGAGTACCGGAGAGTTACGGGAATACGTAGTGGGCCTTATTGGGCCATACGGGAAAGAAGAAAAAGGGCATCAAGGGTGGCCGCACCCCTCCCCTTGGTCTGGTCCAAATTGGACTAGGGAAGGGGGGCGCCCCCTTCCTTCCTTCTCCTTTTCCCTTCCTCTTTTCCTATTCCATATGGGAGGTGGAATCCTACTAGGACTAGGGAGTCCTAGTAGGACTCCGCACTTGGCGCGCCCCCTCCTAGGGCCGGCCTCCTCCTCCCTAGCTCCTTTATATACGGGGGCAGGGGGCACCTCTAGACACAAGTTGATCGACGTGATCATATTCTTAGCCGTGTGCGGTGCCCCCTTCTACCATAATCCTCGATAATATTGTAGCGGTGCTTAGGCGAAGCCCTGCGATGGTAGTACATCAAGATCGTCACCACGCCGTCGTGCTAACGGAACTCTTCCCCGACACTTTGCTGGATCGGAGTCCGTGGATCGTCATCGAGCTGAACGTGTGCTAGAACTCGGAGGTGCCATAGTTTCGGTGCTTGATCGGTCGGGCCGTGAAGACGTACGACTACATCAACCGCGTTGTGCTAACGCTTCCGCTGTCGGTCTACAAGGGCACGTAGATCACACTCTCCCCTCTCGTTGCTATGCATCACCATGATCTTGCGTGTGCATAGGAATTTTTTGAAATTACTACGTTCCCCAAAAGTGGCATCCGAGCCTAGGTTTTATGTGTTGATGTTATATGCACGAGTAGAACATAAGTGAGTTGTGGGCGATATAAGTCATACTGCTTACCAGCATGTCATACTTTGGTTCGGCGGTATTGTTGGACGAAGCGGCCCGGACCGACATTACGCGTACGCTTACGCGAGACCGGTTCTCCCGACGTGCTTTGCACAAAGGTGGCTAGTGGGTGATAGTTTCTCCAACTTTAGTTGAACCGAGTGTGGCTACGCCCGGTCCTTGCGAAGGTTAAAACAGCACCAACTTGACAAACTATCATTGTGGTTTTGATGCGTAGGTAAGATTGGTTCTTGCTTAAGCCCGTAGCAGCCACGCAAAACTTGCAACAACAAAGTAGAGGATGTCTAACTTGTTTTTGCAGGGCATGTTGTGATGTGATATGGTCAAGACATGATGCTAAATTTGATTGTATGAGATGATCATGTTTTGTAACCGAGTTATCGGCAACTGGCAGGAGCCATATGGTTGTCGCTTTATTGTATGCAATGCAATCGCGCTGTAATGCTTTACTTTATCACTAAGCGGTAGCGATAGTCGTGGAAGCATAAGATTGGCGAGACGATAATGATGCTACGATGGAGATCAAGGTGTCGCGCCGGTGACGATGGTGATCATGACGGTGCTTCAAAGATGGAGATCACAAGCACAAGATGATGGTGGCCATATCATATCACTTATATTGATTGCATGTGATGTTTATCTTTTATGCATCTTATCTTGCTTTGATTGACGATAGAATTATAAGATGATCTCTCACTAATTATCAAGAAGTGTTCTCCCTGAGTATGCACCGTTGCGAAAGTTCTTCGTGCTGAGACACCACGTGATGATCGGGTGTGATAGGCTCTACGTTCAAATACAACGGGTGCAAAATAGTTGCACACGCAGAATACTCAGGTTATACTTGACGAGCCAAGCATATACAGATATGGCCTCGGAACATGGAGACCGAAAGGTCGAGCGTGAATCATATAGCAGATATGATCAACATAGCGATGTTCACCAATGAAACTACTCCATCTCACGTGATGATCGGACATGGTTTAGTTGATTTGGATCACGTAATCACTTAGAGGATTAGAGGGATGTCTATCTAAGTGGGAGTTCTTAAGTAATATGATTAATTGAACTTAAATTTATCATGAACTTAGTCCTGGTAGTATTTTGCAAATTATGTTGTAGATCAATAGCTCGCGTTGTTGCTTTCCTGTGTTTATTTTGATATGTTCCTAGAGAAAATTGTGTTGAAAGATGTTAGTAGCAATGATGTGGATTGGATCCGTGATTTGAGGTTTATCCTCATTGCTGCACAGAAGAATTATGTCCTTGATGCACCGCTAGGTGACGGACCTATTGCAGGATCAGATGCAGACGTTATGAAGGTTTGGCTAGCTCAATATGATGACTACTTGATAGTTTAGTGCACCATGCTTAATGGCTTAGAATCGGGACTTCAAAGACGTTTTGAACGTCATGGAGCATATGAGATGTTCCAAGAGTTGAAGTTAATATTTCAAGCAAATATCCGAGTTGAGAGATATGAAGTCTCCAACAAGTTCTATAGCTAAAAGATGGAGGAGAATCGCTCAACTAGTGAACATGTGCTCAGATTGTCTGAGTACTACAATCGCTTGAATCAAGTGGGAGTTAATCTTCCAGATAAGATAGTGATTGACAGAATTCTCTAGTCACCATCACCAAGTTAGTAGAACTTCGTGATGAACTATGATATGCAAGGGATAACGGAAACGATTCCCAAGCTCTTCGTAATGCGGAAATTGACGAAGGTAGAAATCGAGAAAAACATCAAGTGTTGATGGTAGACAAGACCACTAGTTTCAAGAAAAGGGCAGAGGGAAGAAGGGGAACTTCAAGAAGAACAACAAGCAAGTTGCTGCTCAAGTGAAGAAGCCCAAGTCTGGTCCTAAGCCTGAGACTAAGTGTTTCTACTGCAAAGGGACTGGTCACTGGAAGCGGAACTACCCCAAGTGATTGGTAGATAAGAAGGATGGCAAAGTGAACATAAGTATATTTGATATATATGTTATTGATGTGTACTTTACTAGTGTTTATAGCAACCCCTCAGTATTTGATACTAGTTCAGTTGCTAAGATTAGTAACTCGAAACGGGAGTTGCAGAATAAACAGAGACTAGTTAAGGGTGAAGTGACGATGTGTGTTGGAAGTGGTTCCAAGATTGATATGATCATCATCGCACACTCCCTATACTTTCGGGATTAGTGTTGAACCTGAATAAGTGTTATTTGGTGTTTGCGTTGAGCATGAATATGATTTGATCATGTTTATTGTAATACGGTTATTCATTTAAATAAGAGAATAAATTGTTGTTCTGTTTACATGAATAAAACCTTATATGGTTACACACCCAATAAAAATAGTTCGTTGGATCTCGATCATAGTGATACACATAATCATAATATTGAAACCAAAAGATGCAAAGTTAATAATGATAGTGCAACTTATTTGTGGCACTGCCGTTTAGGTCATATTGGTGTAAAGCACATGAAGAACCTCCATGCTAATGGGTTTTTGGAATCACTTGATTATGAATCAGTTGATGCTTGTGAACCATGCCTCATGGGCAAGATGACTAAAACGCCGTTCTCCAGAACTATGGAGCGAGCAACTGACTTATTGGAAATAATACATACTGATGTATGAGATCCGATGAGTGTTAAGGCTCGTGGCGGGTATCATTATTTTCTGACCTTCACAGATGATTTGAGCAGATATGGGTATATCTACTTAATGAAACACAAGTCTGAAATATTTGAAAAGTTCAAAGAATTTCAGAGTGAAGTGGAGAATCATTGTAACAAGAAAATAAAAGTTTCTACGATATGATCGCAGAGGTAAAATATTTGAGTTACGAGTCTGGCCTTCAGTTAAAACTATGTGAAATAGTTTCACTACTCACGCCACCTGGAACACCACAGCATAATGGTGTGTCCGAACATCATAACCGTACTTTATTAGATATGGTGCGATCTATGATGTCTCTTACCGATCTACCACTATCGTTTTGGGGTTATGCATTAAAGACAGCAGCATTCACGTTTAAAAGGGCACCATCTAAGTCTGTTGAGACGACACAATCTGAACTGTGGTTTGGCAAGAAACCAAAGTTGTCGTTTCTTAAAGTTTGGGATTGTGATGCTTATATGAAAAAGTTTCATCCTGATAAGCTCAAACCCAAATCGGAGAAATATGTCTTCATAGGATACCCAAAGGAGACTATTGGGTACACCTTCTATCACAGATCCGAGGGCAAGACATTCGTTGCTAAGAATGGATCCTTTCTGGAGAAGGAGTTTCTCTTGAAAGAAGTGAGTGGAAGGAAAGTAGAACTTGAGAAGGTAATTGTACCTTCTCCCTTATTGAAAAGTAGTTCATCACAAGAAATCTGTTCCTGTGACTACTACACCAATTAGTGAGGAAGACTAATGATGATGATCATGTAACTTCAGATCAAGTTAATACCGAATCTCGTAGGTAAACCAGAATGAGATCCGCACCAAAGTGGTACGGTAATCCTGTTCTGGAAGTCATGTTACTAGACCATGACAAACTTGCGAACTATGAGGAAGCGATGATGAGCCCAGATTCAGCAAAATGGCTTGAGGCCATGAAATCTGAGATGAGATCCATGTATGAGAACAAAGTATGGACTTTGATTGACTTGCCCAATGATCGGCGAGCCATTGAGATTAAATGGATCTTCAAGAGGAAGACGGACAATGATAGTAGTGTTACTATCTACAAAGCTAGAATTGTCGCAAAAGGTTTTCGACAAGTTCAAGGTGTTGACTATGATGAGAGTTTCTCACTCGTATCTATGCTTAAGTCTGTCCGAATCATGTTAGCAATTGCCGCATTTTATGAAATCCAGCAAATGGATGTCAAAACTGCATTCCTGAATGGATTTCTGGAAGAAGAGTTGTATATGATGCAGCCGGAAGGTTTTGTCAATCCAAAAGGATCTAACAAAGTGTGCAAGCTCCAGCGATCCATTTATGGACTGGTGCAAGCCTCTCGGAGTTGGAATAAACGCTTTAATAGTATGATCAAAGCATATAGTTTTATACAGACTTGCGGTGAAGCCTGTATTTACAAGAAAGTGAGTGGGAGCACTACAGCATTTCTGATAAGTATATGTGAATGACATATTGTTGATCGGAAATAATGTAAAATTATTCTGCAAAGCATAAATGAGTGTTTTTAAAGAAGTTTTTCAAAGAAAGACCTCGGTGAAGCTGCTTACATATTAAGCATCAAAATCTATAGAGATAGATCAAGACGCTTGATAAGTTTTTTCAATGAGTACATACCTTGACAATATTTTGAAGTAGTTCAAAAATGGAACAGTCAAAGAAAGAGTTCTTGGCTGTGTTACAAGGTATGAAATTGAGTAAGACTCAAAGCCCGACCACAACAGAAGATAGAAAGAGAATGAAAGTCATTCCCTATGCCTCAGCCATAGGTTCTATAAAGTATGCCATGATGTGTACCAGATCTATTGTATACCCTACACTGTGTTAAGCAAAGGAGTACAATAGTGATCTAAGAGTAGATCACTGGACATTGGTCAAAATTATCCTTAGTGGAATAAGGAAATATTTCTCGATTATGGAGGTGACAAAAGGTTCATCGTAAAAAGTTACGTCGATGCAAATTTTGACACAGACCTGGATGACTCTAAGTCTCGATCTAGATACATATTGAAAGTGGGAGCAATTAGCTAGAGTAGCTCCGTGCAGAGCATTGTAGACATAGAATTCTCAAAATACTTACGGATCTGTATGTGACAGACCCGTTGACTAAAATTATCTCACAAGCAAAAGATGATCACACCTTAGTACTCTTTGGGTGTTAATCACATAAATGATGTGAACTAGATTATTGACTCTAGTAAACCTTTTGGGTATGGGTCACATGACGATGTGAACTATGGGTGTTAATCACATGGTGATGTGAACTCTTAGTGTTGAATCACATGGCGATGTGAACTAGATTATTGACTCTAGTGCAAGTGGGAGACTCAAGGAAATATGCCCTAGAGGCAATAATAAAGTTATTATTTATTTTCTTATATCATGATAAATGTTTATTATTCATGCTAGAATTGTATTAAACGGAAACATAATACATGTGTGAATACATAGACACACAAAGTGTCACTAGTATGCCTCTACTTGACTAGCTCGTTAATCGAAGATGGTTATGTTTCCTAACCATAAACAAAAGAGTTGTTATTTGATTAACGGGATCACATCATTAGGAGAATGATGTGATTGACATGACCCATTCCATTAGCTTAGCACCCGATCGTTTAGTATGTTGCTATTGCTTTCTTCATGACTTATACATGTTCCTATGACTATGAGATTATGCAACTCCCGTTTGCCGGAGGAACACTTTGTGTGCTACCAAACGTCACAACGTAACTGGGTGATTATAAAGGAGCTTTACAGGTGTCTCCAAAGGTACATGTTGGGTTGGCGTATTTCGAGATTAGGATTGGTCACTCCGATTGTTAGAGAGGTATCTCTGGGCCCTCTCGGTAATGCACATCACATAAGCCTTGCAAGCTTTGCAACTAATGAGTTAGTTGTGAGATGATGTATTACGGAACGAGTAAAGAGACTTGCCGGTAACGAGATTGAACTAGGTATTAAGATACCGACGATCGAATCTCGGGCAAGTAACATACCGATGACAAAGGGAACAACGTATGTTGTTATGCGGTCTGACCGATAAAGATCTTCGTAGAATATGTGGGAGCCAACATGAGCATCCAGGTTACGCTATTGGTTATTGACTGGAGACGTGTCTTGGTCATGTCTACATTGTTCTCAAACCCTTAGGATCTGCACGCTTAAGGTTTCAATGACAGTTATATTATGAGTTTATGAGTTTTTATGTATCGAAGGAGTTCGGAATCCCGTATGAGATTGGGGACATGACTAGGAGTCTCGAAATGGTCGAGACATAAAGATCGATATATTGGACGACTATATTCGGACATCGGAAAGGTTCCGAGTGATTCGGGTATTTTTCGGAGTACCGGAGAGTTACGGGAATACGTAGTGGGCCTTATTGGGCCATACGGGAAAGAAGAAAAAGGGCATCAAGGGTGGCCGCACCCCTCCCCTTGGTCTGGTCCAAATTGGACTAGGGAAGGGGGGCGCCCCCTTCCTTCCTTCTCCTTTTCCCTTCCTCTTTTCCTATTCCATATGGGAGGTGGAATCCTACTAGGACTAGGGAGTCCTAGTAGGACTCCGCACTTGGCGCGCCCCCTCCTAGGGCCGGCCTCCTCCTCCCTAGCTCCTTTATATACGGGGGCAGGGGGCACCTCTAGACACAAGTTGATCGACGTGATCATATTCTTAGCCGTGTGCGGTGCCCCCTTCTACCATAATCCTCGATAATATTGTAGCGGTGCTTAGGCGAAGCCCTGCGATGGTAGTACATCAAGATCGTCACCACGCCGTCGTGCTAACGGAACTCTTCCCCGACACTTTGCTGGATCGGAGT
>NC_041384.1:647359452-647374696 GCF_002162155.2 Triticum dicoccoides | reverse complement strand
CGTGGATCGTCATCGAGCTGAACGTGTGCTAGAACTCGGAGGTGCCATAGTTTCGGTGCTTGATCGGTCGGGCCGTGAAGACGTACGACTACATCAACCGCGTTGTGCTAACGCTTCCGCTGTCGGTCTACAAGGGCACGTAGATCACACTCTCCCCTCTCGTTGCTATGCATCACCATGATCTTGCGTGTGCATAGGAATTTTTTGAAATTACTACGTTCCCCAAAAGTGGCATCCGAGCCTAGGTTTTATGTGTTGATGTTATATGCACGAGTAGAACATAAGTGAGTTGTGGGCGATATAAGTCATACTGCTTACCAGCATGTCATACTTTGGTTCGGCGGTATTGTTGGACGAAGCGGCCCGGACCGACATTACGCGTACGCTTACGCGAGACCGGTTCTCCCGACGTGCTTTGCACAAAGGTGGCTAGTGGGTGATAGTTTCTCCAACTTTAGTTGAACCGAGTGTGGCTACGCCCGGTCCTTGCGAAGGTTAAAACAGCACCAACTTGACAAACTATCATTGTGGTTTTGATGCGTAGGTAAGATTGGTTCTTGCTTAAGCCCGTAGCAGCCACGCAAAACTTGCAACAACAAAGTAGAGGATGTCTAACTTGTTTTTGCAGGGCATGTTGTGATGTGATATGGTCAAGACATGATGCTAAATTTGATTGTATGAGATGATCATGTTTTGTAACCGAGTTATCGGCAACTGGCAGGAGCCATATGGTTGTCGCTTTATTGTATGCAATGCAATCGCGCTGTAATGCTTTACTTTATCACTAAGCGGTAGCGATAGTCGTGGAAGCATAAGATTGGCGAGACGATAATGATGCTACGATGGAGATCAAGGTGTCGCGCCGGTGACGATGGTGATCATGACGGTGCTTCAAAGATGGAGATCACAAGCACAAGATGATGGTGGCCATATCATATCACTTATATTGATTGCATGTGATGTTTATCTTTTATGCATCTTATCTTGCTTTGATTGACGATAGAATTATAAGATGATCTCTCACTAATTATCAAGAAGTGTTCTCCCTGAGTATGCACCGTTGCGAAAGTTCTTCGTGCTGAGACACCACGTGATGATCGGGTGTGATAGGCTCTACGTTCAAATACAACGGGTGCAAAATAGTTGCACACGCAGAATACTCAGGTTATACTTGACGAGCCAAGCATATACAGATATGGCCTCGGAACATGGAGACCGAAAGGTCGAGCGTGAATCATATAGCAGATATGATCAACATAGCGATGTTCACCAATGAAACTACTCCATCTCACGTGATGATCGGACATGGTTTAGTTGATTTGGATCACGTAATCACTTAGAGGATTAGAGGGATGTCTATCTAAGTGGGAGTTCTTAAGTAATATGATTAATTGAACTTAAATTTATCATGAACTTAGTCCTGGTAGTATTTTGCAAATTATGTTGTAGATCAATAGCTCGCGTTGTTGCTTTCCTGTGTTTATTTTGATATGTTCCTAGAGAAAATTGTGTTGAAAGATGTTAGTAGCAATGATGTGGATTGGATCCGTGATTTGAGGTTTATCCTCATTGCTGCACAGAAGAATTATGTCCTTGATGCACCGCTAGGTGACGGACCTATTGCAGGATCAGATGCAGACGTTATGAAGGTTTGGCTAGCTCAATATGATGACTACTTGATAGTTTAGTGCACCATGCTTAATGGCTTAGAATCGGGACTTCAAAGACGTTTTGAACGTCATGGAGCATATGAGATGTTCCAAGAGTTGAAGTTAATATTTCAAGCAAATATCCGAGTTGAGAGATATGAAGTCTCCAACAAGTTCTATAGCTAAAAGATGGAGGAGAATCGCTCAACTAGTGAACATGTGCTCAGATTGTCTGAGTACTACAATCGCTTGAATCAAGTGGGAGTTAATCTTCCAGATAAGATAGTGATTGACAGAATTCTCTAGTCACCATCACCAAGTTAGTAGAACTTCGTGATGAACTATGATATGCAAGGGATAACGGAAACGATTCCCAAGCTCTTCGTAATGCGGAAATTGACGAAGGTAGAAATCGAGAAAAACATCAAGTGTTGATGGTAGACAAGACCACTAGTTTCAAGAAAAGGGCAGAGGGAAGAAGGGGAACTTCAAGAAGAACAACAAGCAAGTTGCTGCTCAAGTGAAGAAGCCCAAGTCTGGTCCTAAGCCTGAGACTAAGTGTTTCTACTGCAAAGGGACTGGTCACTGGAAGCGGAACTACCCCAAGTGATTGGTAGATAAGAAGGATGGCAAAGTGAACATAAGTATATTTGATATATATGTTATTGATGTGTACTTTACTAGTGTTTATAGCAACCCCTCAGTATTTGATACTAGTTCAGTTGCTAAGATTAGTAACTCGAAACGGGAGTTGCAGAATAAACAGAGACTAGTTAAGGGTGAAGTGACGATGTGTGTTGGAAGTGGTTCCAAGATTGATATGATCATCATCGCACACTCCCTATACTTTCGGGATTAGTGTTGAACCTGAATAAGTGTTATTTGGTGTTTGCGTTGAGCATGAATATGATTTGATCATGTTTATTGTAATACGGTTATTCATTTAAATAAGAGAATAAATTGTTGTTCTGTTTACATGAATAAAACCTTATATGGTTACACACCCAATAAAAATAGTTCGTTGGATCTCGATCATAGTGATACACATAATCATAATATTGAAACCAAAAGATGCAAAGTTAATAATGATAGTGCAACTTATTTGTGGCACTGCCGTTTAGGTCATATTGGTGTAAAGCACATGAAGAACCTCCATGCTAATGGGTTTTTGGAATCACTTGATTATGAATCAGTTGATGCTTGTGAACCATGCCTCATGGGCAAGATGACTAAAACGCCGTTCTCCAGAACTATGGAGCGAGCAACTGACTTATTGGAAATAATACATACTGATGTATGAGATCCGATGAGTGTTAAGGCTCGTGGCGGGTATCATTATTTTCTGACCTTCACAGATGATTTGAGCAGATATGGGTATATCTACTTAATGAAACACAAGTCTGAAATATTTGAAAAGTTCAAAGAATTTCAGAGTGAAGTGGAGAATCATTGTAACAAGAAAATAAAAGTTTCTACGATATGATCGCAGAGGTAAAATATTTGAGTTACGAGTCTGGCCTTCAGTTAAAACTATGTGAAATAGTTTCACTACTCACGCCACCTGGAACACCACAGCATAATGGTGTGTCCGAACATCATAACCGTACTTTATTAGATATGGTGCGATCTATGATGTCTCTTACCGATCTACCACTATCGTTTTGGGGTTATGCATTAAAGACAGCAGCATTCACGTTTAAAAGGGCACCATCTAAGTCTGTTGAGACGACACAATCTGAACTGTGGTTTGGCAAGAAACCAAAGTTGTCGTTTCTTAAAGTTTGGGATTGTGATGCTTATATGAAAAAGTTTCATCCTGATAAGCTCAAACCCAAATCGGAGAAATATGTCTTCATAGGATACCCAAAGGAGACTATTGGGTACACCTTCTATCACAGATCCGAGGGCAAGACATTCGTTGCTAAGAATGGATCCTTTCTGGAGAAGGAGTTTCTCTTGAAAGAAGTGAGTGGAAGGAAAGTAGAACTTGAGAAGGTAATTGTACCTTCTCCCTTATTGAAAAGTAGTTCATCACAAGAAATCTGTTCCTGTGACTACTACACCAATTAGTGAGGAAGACTAATGATGATGATCATGTAACTTCAGATCAAGTTAATACCGAATCTCGTAGGTAAACCAGAATGAGATCCGCACCAAAGTGGTACGGTAATCCTGTTCTGGAAGTCATGTTACTAGACCATGACAAACTTGCGAACTATGAGGAAGCGATGATGAGCCCAGATTCAGCAAAATGGCTTGAGGCCATGAAATCTGAGATGAGATCCATGTATGAGAACAAAGTATGGACTTTGATTGACTTGCCCAATGATCGGCGAGCCATTGAGATTAAATGGATCTTCAAGAGGAAGACGGACAATGATAGTAGTGTTACTATCTACAAAGCTAGAATTGTCGCAAAAGGTTTTCGACAAGTTCAAGGTGTTGACTATGATGAGAGTTTCTCACTCGTATCTATGCTTAAGTCTGTCCGAATCATGTTAGCAATTGCCGCATTTTATGAAATCCAGCAAATGGATGTCAAAACTGCATTCCTGAATGGATTTCTGGAAGAAGAGTTGTATATGATGCAGCCGGAAGGTTTTGTCAATCCAAAAGGATCTAACAAAGTGTGCAAGCTCCAGCGATCCATTTATGGACTGGTGCAAGCCTCTCGGAGTTGGAATAAACGCTTTAATAGTATGATCAAAGCATATAGTTTTATACAGACTTGCGGTGAAGCCTGTATTTACAAGAAAGTGAGTGGGAGCACTACAGCATTTCTGATAAGTATATGTGAATGACATATTGTTGATCGGAAATAATGTAAAATTATTCTGCAAAGCATAAATGAGTGTTTTTAAAGAAGTTTTTCAAAGAAAGACCTCGGTGAAGCTGCTTACATATTAAGCATCAAAATCTATAGAGATAGATCAAGACGCTTGATAAGTTTTTTCAATGAGTACATACCTTGACAATATTTTGAAGTAGTTCAAAAATGGAACAGTCAAAGAAAGAGTTCTTGGCTGTGTTACAAGGTATGAAATTGAGTAAGACTCAAAGCCCGACCACAACAGAAGATAGAAAGAGAATGAAAGTCATTCCCTATGCCTCAGCCATAGGTTCTATAAAGTATGCCATGATGTGTACCAGATCTATTGTATACCCTACACTGTGTTAAGCAAAGGAGTACAATAGTGATCTAAGAGTAGATCACTGGACATTGGTCAAAATTATCCTTAGTGGAATAAGGAAATATTTCTCGATTATGGAGGTGACAAAAGGTTCATCGTAAAAAGTTACGTCGATGCAAATTTTGACACAGACCTGGATGACTCTAAGTCTCGATCTAGATACATATTGAAAGTGGGAGCAATTAGCTAGAGTAGCTCCGTGCAGAGCATTGTAGACATAGAATTCTCAAAATACTTACGGATCTGTATGTGACAGACCCGTTGACTAAAATTATCTCACAAGCAAAAGATGATCACACCTTAGTACTCTTTGGGTGTTAATCACATAAATGATGTGAACTAGATTATTGACTCTAGTAAACCTTTTGGGTATGGGTCACATGACGATGTGAACTATGGGTG
The DNA here is from genome assembly GCF_002162155.2 of Triticum dicoccoides. Taxonomy (NCBI): domain Eukaryota; kingdom Viridiplantae; phylum Streptophyta; class Magnoliopsida; order Poales; family Poaceae; genus Triticum; species Triticum dicoccoides. The sequence continues at coordinate 647,369,454 of NC_041384.1, read as the reverse complement.
TTAATCACATGGTGATGTGAACTCTTAGTGTTGAATCACATGGCGATGTGAACTAGATTATTGACTCTAGTGCAAGTGGGAGACTCAAGGAAATATGCCCTAGAGGCAATAATAAAGTTATTATTTATTTCCTTATATCATGATAAATGTTTATTATTCATGCTAGAAGTGTATTAACCGGAAACATAATACATGTGTGAATACATAGACAAACAGAGTGTCACTAGTATGCCTCTACTTGACTAGCTCGTTAATCGAAGATGGTTATGTTTCCTAACCATAAACAAAAGAGTTGTTATTTGATTAACGGGATCACATCATTAGGAGAATGATGTGATTGACATGACCCATTCCATTAGTTTAGCACCCGATCGTTTAGTATGTTGCTATTGCTTTCTTCATGACTTATACATGTTCCTATGACTATGAGATTATGCAACTCCCGTTTGCCGGAGGAACACTTTGTGTGCTACCAAACGTCACAATGTAACTGGGTGATTATAAAGGAGCTCTACAGGTGTCTCCAAAGGTACATGTTGGGTTGGCGTATTTCGAGATTAGGATTTGTCACTCCGATTGTCGGAGAGGTATCTCTGGGCCCTCTCGGTAATGCGCATCACATAAGCCTTGCAAGCATTGCAACTAATCAGTTAGTTGCAGGATGATGTATTACGGAACGAGTAAAGAGACTTGCCGGTAACGAGATTGAACTAGGTATGGGATACCGACGATCGAATCTCGGGCAAGTAACATACCGATGACAAAGGGAACAACGTATGTTGTTATGCGGTCTGACCGATAAAGATCTTCGTAGAATATGTGGGAGCCAATATGAGCATCCAGGTTCCGCTATTGGTTATTGACTGGAGACGTGTCTTGGTCATGTCTACATTGTTCTCAAACCCGTAGGGTCCGCACGCTTAAGGTTTCAATGACAGTTATATTATGAGTTTATGAGTTTTTATGTATCAAAGGAGTTCGGAATCCCGTATGAGATTGGGGACATGACGAGGAGTCTCGAAATGATCGATACATAAAGATCGATATATTGGACGACTATATTCGGACATCGGAAAGGTTCCGAGTGATTCGGGTATTTTTCGGAGTACCGGAGAGTTACGGGAATACGTATTGGGCCTTATTGGTCCATACGGGAAAGAAGAAAAAGGGCATCAAGGGTGGCCGCACCCCTCCCCTTGGTCTGGTCCAAATTGGACTAGGGAAGGGGGGCGCCCCCTTCCTTCCTTCTCCTTTTCCCTTCCTCTTTTCCTATTCCATATGGGAGGTGGAATCCTACTAGGACTAGGGAGTCCTAGTAGGACTCCACACTTGGCGCGCCCCCTCCTAGGGCCGGCCTCCTCCTCCCTTGCTCCTTTATATACGGGGGCAGGGGGCACCTCTAGACACAAGTTGATCGACGTGATCATATTCTTAGCCGTGTGCGGTGCCCCCTTCTACCATAATCCTCGATAATATTGTAGCGGTGCTTAGGCGAAGCCCTGTGATGGCAGTACATCAAGATCGTCACCACGCCGTCGTGCTAACGGAACTCTTCCCCGACACTTTGCTGGATCGGAGTCCGGGGATCGTCATCGAGCTGAACGTGTGCTAGAACTCGGAGGTGCCATAGTTTCGGTGCTTGATCGGTCGGGCCGTGAAGACGTACGACTACGTCAACCGCGTTGTGCTAACGCTTCCGCTGTCGGTCTACAAGGGTACGTAGATCACACTCTCCCCTCTCGTTGCTATGCATCACCATGATCTTGCGTGTGCGTAGGAAATTTTTGAAATTACTACGTTCCCCAACAAACACTTGTATCCTTGATTTGATCTAGTAAGAGTAAATCCCGTTGCCTAAACTACAGATCCGTGACATCTGGTAATCAGAGCCTCCAATTCCACCAAAAATTTCTCTTCCGCATCGCGAGCTGGCGCCGAACACTCGCACCCTCAAGGAGATCATGGTGGGGACGGATGCCCAGAAGCATTGGGAGGAAGCGGCGGCGGAGCGAAGCAGCATCACCAAGGCCCTCCTATCAATCCAGCAGACATTGGATTGGATGGCCCCCGCGGTCGCGAAGATGGAGCCGGCGCTCGTCGCATTCGAGCCGGTCGTCCAGGATCTCGTGACCTGGCGATCCACCGTGGACGCGGCGGTGGGACAACTCCAAGCAGACCTCGGCGACATCCGGGCGCAGCTGGAGAAGATCGCCGCGGGCACCGCGCCAGCCAGCAGGCCGCTGCCGGATCCCGTCACGGCGGACGCGCCACTGACCAACATCGAGCAAGGTGACGACGGTCACGAGCACACTGGCCACCGCAGGGCTTTACTTCCCCGGGCTTCTGCTAGTGAGGGACCAATCCTCACTACGCCATTGCCGGCCAATGGTACGTTCCGAACTCTGTTCCCTCCTCCCCCTTCCATGGAGTTGGGCGGTAGCAGTAATCATGGAGGCATGGGAGGCCGTTTTGGTAACAAACTCATGGAGTGTCCTCGTTGGGTTTCATAGTAATTTCAAAAAATTTCCTACGCACACGCAAGATCATGGTGATGCATAGTATGAGAGGGGGAGAGTGTGATCTACGTACCCTTGTAGATCGACAACGGAAGCATTAACTTGGTTGATGTAGTCATACGTCTCCACGGCCCGACCGATCAAGCACCGAAACTACGGCACCTCCGAGTTCTAGCACACGTTCAGCTCGATGACGATCCCCGGATTCCGATCCAGCAAAGTGTCGGGGAAGAGTTCCGTCAGCATGATGGTGTGGTGATGATCTTGATGTTCTACTGTCGCAGGGCTTCGCCTAAGCACCGCTACAATATTATCGAGGATTATGGTGGAAGGGGGCACCGCACACGGCTAAGAATATGATCACGTGGATCAACTTATGTCTCTAGGGGTGCCCCGTGCCTCCGTATATAAAGGCTCAAAGGGGGGGCTGGCCGGCCAAGAGGTGGCGCGCCAGGAGGAGTCCTACTCCTTCCGGGAGTAGGACTCCCCCCCTTTCCTAGTTGGAATAGGATTCGCGGAGGGGGGAAAGAGGAGAGAGAGGAGGAAGGGGGGCCAGCCCCCTCTCCTTGTCCTATTCGGACCAAGGGGGGGAGGGGCACGCGGCCCATCTCTGGCCACCTCTCCTCTCTTCCACTAAGGCCCACTAAGGCCAATATACCTCACGGGGGGTTCCGGTAACCTCCCGGTACTCCAGTCAAATCCCGATTTCACCCGGAACACTTCCGATATCCAAACATAGGCTTCCAATATATCAATTTTTATGTCTCGACCATTTCGAGACTCCTCGTCATGTCCGTGGTCACGTCCGGGACTCCGAACAACCTTCGGTACATCAAAATGCATAAACTCATAATATAACTGTCATCGTAACCTTAAGCGTGCGGACCCTACGGGTTCGAGAACAATGTAGACATGACCGAGACATGTCTCCGGTCAATAACCAATAGCGGAACCTGGATGCTCATATTGGCTCCTACATATTCTACGAAGATCTTTTATCGGTCAGACCGCATAACAACATACGTTGTTCCCTTTGTCATCGGTATGTTACTTGCCCGAGATTCGATCGTCGGTATCCCATACCTAGTTCAATCTCATTACCGGCAAGTCTCTTTAGTCATTCCATAATACATCATCCTGCAACTAACTCATTAGTTGCAATGCTTGCAAGGCTTCAGTGATGTGCATTACCGAGAGGGCCCAGAGATACCTCTCCGACAATCGGAGTGACAAATTCTAATCTCGAAATACGCCAACCCAACATGTACCTTTGGAGACACCTGTAGAGATCCTTTATAATCACCCAGTTACGTTGTGATGTTTGGTAGCACACAAAGTGTTCCTCCAGCAAACGGGAGTTACATAATCTCATAGTCATAGGAACATGTATAAGTCATGAAGAAAGCAATAGCAACATACTAAACGATCGGGTGCTAAGCTAATGGAATGGGTCATGTCAATCAGATCATTCAACTAATGATGTGATCCCGTTAATCAAATGACAACTCTTTGTCCATGGTTAGGAAACATAACCATCTTTGATTAACGAGCTAGTCAAGTAGAGGCATACTAGTGACTCTCTGTTTTTTTATGTATTCACACATGTATTATGTTTCCGGCTAATACAATTCTAGCATGAATAATAAACTTTTATCGTGATATAAGTAAATAAATAATAACTTTATTATTGCCTCTAGGGCATATTTCCTTCAGTCTCCCACTTGCACTAGAGTCAATAATCTAGATTATACTGTAATGATTATAACACCCATGGAGCCTTGGTGCTGATCATGTTTTGCTCGTGGAAGAGGCTTAGTCAACGGGTCTGCTACATTCAAATCCGTATGTATCTTGCAAATCTCTATGTCTCCCACCTGGACTAGATCCCGGATGGAATTGAAGCGTCTTTTGATGTGCTTGGTTCTTTTGTGAAATCTAGATTCCTTCGCCAAGGCAATTGCACCAGTATTGTCACAAAAGATTTTCATCGGACCCGAAGCACTAGGTATGACACCTAGATCGGATATGAACTCCTTCATCCATACTCCTTCGTTTGCTGCTTCTGAAGCAGCTATGTACTCCGCTTCAGATGTAGATCCCGCCACGACGCTTTGTTTAGAACTGCACCAACTGACAGCTCCACCGTTTAATGTAAACACGTATCCGGTTTGCGATTTAGAATCGTCCGGATCAGTGTCAAAGCTTGCATCAACGTAACTATTTACGATGAGCTCTTTGTCACCTCCATATACGAGAAACATATCCTTAGTCCTTTTCAGGTACTTCAGGATGTTCTTGACCACTGTCCAGTGATCCACTCCTGGATTACTTTGGTACCTCCCTGCTAGACTTATAGCAAGGCACACATCATGTCTGGTACACAGCATTCATACATGATAGAGCCTATGGCTGAAGCATAGGGAACATCTTTCATTTTCTCTCTATCTTCTGCAGTGGTCGGGCATTGAGTCTGACTCAACTTTACACCTTGTAACACAGGCAAGAACCCTTTCTTTGCTTGATCCATTTTGAACTTCTTCAAAATTTTGTCAAGGTATGTGCTTTGTGAAAGTCCAATTAAGCGTCTTGATCTATCTCTATAGATCTTAATGCCTAATATGTAAGCAGCTTCACCGAGGTCTTTCATTGAAAAACTATTATTCAAGTATCCCTTTATGATATCCAGAAATTCTATATCATTTCCAATCAGTAATATGTCATCCACATATAATATCAGAAATGCTACAGAGCTCCCACTCACTTTCTTGTAAATACAGGCTTCTCCGAAAGTCTGTATAAAACCAAATGCTTTGATCACACTATCAAAGCATTTATTCCAACTCCGAGAGGCTTGCACCAGTCCATAAATGGATCGCTGGAGCTTGCACACTTTGTTAGCTCCCTTTGGATCGAAAAAACCTTCTAGTTGCATCATATACAACTCTTCTTCCAGAAATCCATTCAGGAATGCAGTTTTGACATCCATCTGCCAAATCTCATAATCATAAAATGCGGCAATTGCTAACATGATTCGGACAGACTTAAGCATCGCTACGGGTGAGAAGGTCTCATCGTAGTCAATCCCTTGAACTTGCCGAAACCCTTTTGCGACAAGTCGAGCTTTGTAGACAGTAATATTACCGTCGGCGTCAGTCTTCTTCTTGTAGATCCATTTATTCTCAATTGCTTGCCGATCATTGGGCAAGTCAACAAAAGTCCACACTTTGTTCTCATACATGGATCCCATCTCAGATTTCATGGCTTCAAGCCATTTTGCGGAATCTGGGCTCACCGTCGCTTCTTCATAGTTCGTAGGTTCATCATGATCTAGTAGCATGACTTCCAGAACAGGAGTACTGTACCACTCTGGCGCGGATCTCACTCTGGTTGATCTACGAGGTTCAGTAGTATCTTGTTCTGAAGTTTCATGATCATTATCATTAGCTTCCTCACTAATTGGTGTAGGTGTCATAGAAACAGTTCTCTGTGATGCACTACTTTCCAATAAGGGAGCAGGTACAGTTACCTCGTCAAGTTCTACTTTCCTCCCACTCACTTCTTTCGAGAGAAACTCCTTCTCCAGAAAGTTTCCGAACTTAGCAACAAAAGTCTTGCCTTCGGATCTGTGATAGAAGGTGTATCCAATAGTCTCCTTTGGATATCCTATGAAGACATTTCTCCGATTTGGGTTCGAGCTTATCAGGTTGAAGCTTTTTCACATAAGCATCGCAGCCCCAAACTTTTAGAAACGACAACTTTGGTTTCTTGCCAAACCATAGTTCATAAGGCGTCGTCTCAACGGATTTTGATGGTGCCCTATTTAACATGAATGCGGCCGTCTCCAAAGCATAACCCCAAAACGATAGCGGTAAATCAGTAAGACACATCATAGATCGCACCATATCTAGTAAAGTACAATTACGACGTTCGAACACACCATTACGCTGTGGTGTTCCGGGTGGCGTGAGTTGCGAAACTATTCCGCATTGTTTCAAATGTATACCAAACTTGTAACTCAAATATTCTCCTCCATGATCAGATCGTAGAAACTTTATTTTCTTGTTACGATGATTTTCAACTTCACTCTGAAATTCTTTGAACTTTTCAAACGTTTCAGACTTATGTTTCATTAAGTAGATATACCCATATCTGCTTAAGTCATTTGTGAAGGTGAGAAAATAACGATATCTGCCACGAGCCTCAATATTCATTGGACCACATACATCTGTATGTATGATTTCCAACAAATCTGTTGCTCTCTCCATAGTACCGGAGAACGGTGTTTTAGTCATCTTGCCCATGAGGCACGGTTCGCAAGTACCAAGTGATTCATAATCAAGTGGTTCCAAAAGTCCATCAGTATGGAGTTTCTTCATGCGCTTTACACCGATATGACCTAAACGGCAGTGCCACAAATAAGTTGCACTATCATTATCAACTCTGCATCTTTTGGCTTCAACATTATGAATATGTGTGTCACTACTATCGAGATTCAATAAGAATAGACCATTCTTCAAGGGTGCATGACCATAAAAGATATTACTCATATAAATAGAACAACCATTATTCTCTGATTTAAATGAATAACCGTCTCGCATCAAACAAGATCCAGATATAATGTTCATGCTTAACGCTGGCACCAAATAACAATTATTTAGGTCTAATGTTAATCCCGAAGGTAGATGTAGAGGTAGCTCGCCGACCGCGATCACATCGACTTTGGAACCGTTTCCCACGCGCATCGTCACCTCGTCCTTAGCCAATCTTCGCTTAATCCGTAGTCCCTATTTCGAGTTGCAAATATTAGCAACAGAACCAGTATCAAATACCCAGGTGCTACTGCGAGCATTAGTAAGGTACACATCAATAACATGTATATCACATATACCTTTGTTCACCTTGCCATCCTTCTTATCCGCCAAATATTTGGGGCAGTTCCGCTTCCAGTGACCAGTCTGCTTGCAGTAGAAGCACTCAGTTTCAGGCTTAGGTCCAGACTTGGGTTTCTTCTCTTGAGCAGCAACTTGCTTGCTGTTCTTCTTGAAGTTCCCCTTCTTGTTCCCTTTGCCCTTTTTCTTGAAACTAGTGGTCTTGTTGACCATCAACACTTGATGCTCCTTCTTGATTTCTACCTCCGCAGCTTTCAGCATTGCGAAGAGCTCGGGAATAGTCTTATTCATCCCTTGCATATTATAGTTCATCATGAAGCTCTTGTAGCTTGGTGGAAGTGATTGGAGAATTCTGTCAATGACGCTATCATCCGGAAGATTAACTCCCAGTTGAATCAAGTGATTACAATACCCAGACATCTTGAGTATATGCTCACTGACAGAACTGTTCTCCTCCATCTTGCAGCTATAGAACTTATTGGAGACTTCATATCTCTCAGTCCGGGCATTTGCTTGAAATATTAACTTCAACTCCTGGAACATCTCATATGCCCCATGACGTTCAAAGCGTCGTTGAAGTCCCGGTTCTAAGCCGTAAAGCATGGCACATTGAACTATCGAGTAGTCATGAGCTTTGCTCTGCCAGACGTTCATAACATCTGGTGTTGCTCCAGCAACAGGCCTGGCACCTAGCGGTGCTTCCAGGACGTAATTCTTCTGTGCAGCAATGAGGATAATCCTCAAGTTACGAACCCAGTCCGTGTAATTGCTACCATCATCTTTCAACTTTGCTTTCTCAAGGAACGCATTAAAATTCAACGGAACAACAGCACGGGCCATCTATCTACAATCAAACATACATAAGCAAGATACTATCAGGTACTAAGTTCATGATAAATTTAGGTTCAATTAATCATATTACTTAAAGAACTCCCACTTAGATAGACATCCCTCTATTCCTCTAAGTGATTACGTGATCCAAGTCAACTAAACCATGTCCGATCATCACGTGAGATGGAGTAGTTCCGTTGGTGAACATCACTATGTTGATCATATCTACTATATGATTCACGCTCGACCTTTCGGTCTCCGTGTTCCGAGGCCATATTTGTATATGCTTGGCTTGTCAAGTATAACCCGAGTATTCTGCGTGTGCAACTGTTTTGCACCCGTTGTATTTGAACGTAGAGCCTATCACACCCGATCATCACGTGGTGTCTCGGCGCGAAGAACTTTCACAACGGTGCATACTCAGGGAGAACACTTCTTGATAATTAGTGAGAGGTCATCTTATAATGCTACCGTCAATCAAAGCAAGATAAGATGCATAAAAGATAAACATCACATGCAATCAATATAAGTGATATGATATGGCCATCATCATCTTGTGCTTGTGATCTCCATCTCCGAAGCACCGTCGTGATCACCATCGTCACCGGCGCGACACCTTGATCTCCATCGTAGCATCGTTGTCCTCTCGCCAATCTCATGCTTCCACGACTATCGCTACCGCTTAGTGATAAAGTAAAGCATTACAGCACGATTGCATTGCATACAATAAAGCGACAACCATATGGCTCCTACCAGTTGCCGATATCGGTTACAAAACATGATCATCTCATACAATAAAATTTAGCATCATGTCTTGACCATATCACATCACAACATGCCCTGCAAAAACAAGTTAGACGTCCTCTACTTTGTTGTTGCAAGTTTTACGTGGCTGCTACGGGCTTAAGCAAGAACCGATCTTACCTACACATCAAAACCACAACGATAGTTTGTCAAGTTGGTGCTGTTTTAACCTTCGCAAGGACCGGGCATAGCCACACTCGGTTCAACTAAAGTTGGAGAAACTGTCACCCGCTAGCCACCTTTGTGCAAAGCACGTCGGGAGAACCGGTCTCGCGTAAGCGTATGCGTAATGTCGGTCCGGGCCGCTTCGTCCAACAATACCGCCGAACCAAAGTATGACATGCTGGTAAGAAGTATGACTTATATCGCCCACAACTCACTTGTGTTCTACTCGTGCATATAACATCAACACATAAAATCTAGGCTCGGATGCCACTGTTGGGTTTCGTAGTAATTTCAAAAAAATTCCTACGCACAGGCAAGATCATGGTGATGCATAGCAATGAGAGGGGGAGAGTGTGATCTACGTACCCTTGTAGATCGACAACGGAAGCGTTAACTTGGTTGATGTAGTCGTACGTCTCAACGGCCCGACCGATCAAGCACCGAAACTACGGCACCTCCGAGTTCTAGCACATGTTCAGCTCGATGACGATCCCCGGATTCTGATCCAGCAAAGTGTCGGTGAAGAGTTCCGTCAGCACGACGGCGTGGTGACGATCTTGATGTTCTACTGTCGCAGGGCTTCGCCTAAGCACCGCTACAATATTATCGAGGATTATGGTGGAAGGGGGCACCGCACACGGCTAAGAATATGATCACGTGGATCAACTTATGTCTCTAGGGGTGCCCCATGCCTCCGTATATAAAGGCTCAAAGGGGGGGCTGGCCGGCCAAGAGGTGGCGCGCCAGGAGGAGTCCTACTCCTTTCGGGAGTAGGACTCCCCCCTTTCCTAGTTGGA
>NC_041384.1:647338501-647359137 GCF_002162155.2 Triticum dicoccoides | reverse complement strand
GGGGGCCGGCCCCCTCTCCTTGTCCTATTCGGACCAAGGGGGGGAGGGGCGCGCGGCCCATCTCTGGCCACCTCTCCTCTCTTCCACTAAGGCCCACTAAGGCCCATATACCTCCCGGGGGGTTCCGGTAACCTCCCGGTACTCCGGTAAAATCCCGATTTCACCCGGAACACTTCCGATATCCAAACATAGGCTTCCAATATATCAATATTTATGTCTCGACCATTTCGAGACTCCTTGTCATGTCCGTGATCACATCCGGGACTCCGAACAACCTTTGGTACATCAAAATGCATAAACTCATAATATAACTGTCATCGTAACCTTAAGCGTGCGGACCCTACGGGTTCAAGAACAATGTAGACATGACCGAGACACGTCTCCGGTCAATAACCAATAGCGGAACCTGGATGCTCATATTGGCTCCTACATATTCTACGAAGATCTTTTATCGGTCAGATCGCATAACAATATACGTTGTTCCCTTTGTCATCGGTATGTTACTTGCCCGAGATTCGATCGTCGGTATCCCATACCTAGTTCAATCTCGTTACCGGCAAGTCTCTTTACTCGTTCCGTAATACATCATCCTGCAACTAACTCATTAGTTGCAATGCTTGCAAGGCTTCAGTGATGTGCATTACCGAGAGGGCCCAGAGATACCTCTCCGACAATCGGAGTGACAAATCCTAATCTTGAAATACGCCAACCCAACATGTACCTTTGGAGACACCTGTAGAGCTCCTTTATAATCACCCAGTTACGTTGTGACGTTTGGTAGCACACAAAGTGTTCCTCCGGCAAACGGGAGTTGCATAATCTCATAGTCATAGGAACATGTATAAGTCATGAAGAAAGCAATTGCAACATACTAAACGATCGGGTGCTAAGCTAATGGAATGGGTCATGTCAATCAGATCATTCAACTAATGATGTGATCCCGTTAATCAAATGACAACTCTTTGTCCATGGTTAGGAAACATAACCATCTTTGATTAACGAGCTAGTCAAGTAGAGGCATACTAGTGACTCTCTGTTTGTCTATGTATTCACACATGTATTATGTTTCCGGTTAATACAGTTTTAGCATGAATAATAAACTTTTATCATGATATAAGGAAATAAATAATAACTTTATTATTGCCTCTAGGGCATATTTCCTTCAGTCCTGAATTTGATGGCGACAATCCCACGGGTTGGCGCCTTCGTTGCGAAGCCTTTTTCCGTGTGAATGGGCTAGACCCGCACATCTGTGTGGACACTTCTATTGTTCACTTCACGGGGGCGGCTTCCTTGTGGTTAGAGTGGTCTAAAATGCATCTGAAGAGTGCTAACTGGGAGGAGTTTTGCATAGCTGTGCTAGACAAATTTGGCTGCTGAGTTTCAGTTCGTTCTGCGCAAGTTTTCGAAACTGAAGCAAACAGGCTCAATTCTTGAATATGCCGAACAATTCAATTTATCCATGCATAGCCTGTTAGCGCATCATAGCTCTTGGGATCCCCTGTTCTTTACTACTCATTTTGTCGAAGGATTACATCATGACATTAAGGTTGTTGTGATGCTTCATCGACCCCCGGACTTGGAAACTGCCGTCTCTTTGGCTGAATTGCAGGAGGAGGTGGTCGAGTTGGTGCGTTTGGAGTAGGAAAACAATGGCCCTTCTCGGCCGGGGAGCGCTCATACTCGAGCAGAGCGATTCACCTCACGGCCTCCGCTGGCTGTCGCGCTTCCGGTGCCCACACAGGCGGGGTGCACCTCACCAACACCATCGCCACTTGAGACACGCCGCGGGCTCGACATCGTCAAGACGCCCATGGGTTCGTCTATGACAGTGGACGACAAGCTCAAGGCCTTGCGTAACTTCAGGAAAGCACGCGGGCTATGCTTCACGTGTGGCGATCGATGGGGGCCAGGGCATACTTGCGCATCCACTGTACAACTGCACGTTGTGGAAGAGATGGTGGGCATGCTGTCACCACCAACATCACCGGATCCCTCGCCGAGTGCTCAGATGGATAGTTCAAAAGAAGATTTGTGCTTGCTGTTAGCAGCCGCTGTTACTGGTACAGCCGTATAGAGGCGCCCAAGGCTTTCCGTCTTCATGGTAGAGTGGGTAACAAGGTGCTGCTAATGCTAGTGGATTCGGGCTCTTCCCATAGTTTTGTCAATTCGGAGGTTGCACAGAACTAGCCGGGGGTACAACCAATGCAACATCCAATGAAGGTGAAGGTGGCCGATGGAGCAGTTACTTTGTGTGACAAGGAATTGCCGGTGTGCGAATACCAGATCCAAGGGGAACAGTTCCGATCCACATTCAAGCTATTTCCGCTCGACTGCTATGATATCGTATTAGGAATGGATTGGCTCGAGTCTCGAGGGTTGATGATAGTTAACTAGACTAAAAAATCAATGGCTTTTACACACAAAGGCAAGCAGGTGCAACTCCAAGGGATAGACAGTTCGGATATTATTTGTGAACCTATTTCATCCACTCAACTGAACCTGTTGCAAGTAAGGAAAGCCATCGCGCATGTGTTGTTGGTAGCTGAGGTCAAAGCAGACGTGGAAACAACCCCGGTGCCACCTGCAGTTCAAGCCTTACTTGTGGAATTGAGCAGTTTTTTCACAGAACCACAAGCTCTGCCACCATCGCGAGAGTTTGATAATTCCATTGATCTCATCCTAGGAGCTCAACCGGTGAACGTGCGACCATACAGGTACAACCCTGTCCAGAAAGACGAGATTGAGGCACAGGTCCAAGAGATGCTACGCTAAGGAATCATCCAGTGCAGCCGCAGCCCCTTTTCTTCGCATGTTTTACTCGTGCAGAAAAAGGACAGAGAATGGAGATTCCGTGTCGATTACCGCCATTTGAATGCAATCACCATCAAGAATAAATACCCAATTCCAGTCATCGAGGAACTTTTGGATGAGCTGCATGGAGCAACAGTGTTCACTAGTCTTGATTTGAGATCGGGATATCACCAGATTCAGATGCGTCCAGGGGACGAGCCGAAGACAGCTTTCCAAACTCATCACGGGCACTTCGAGTTTAAGGTGATGCCATATGGAGTGACCGGAGGGCCTTTTACATTTCAGCAAGGCATGCACATTGTTCTAGGACCTCTGATTCACCATGGCATGTTAGTGTTCATCGACGACATCCTGGTATTTAACAAAACCCTCCGGGAACATGTCCAGCTCTTGCGTGAGGTCTTTCAGCGACTGGACAAATACTCTCTCAAGCTCAAGATCAAGAAATGTGCCTTTGCACAACCGCAGCTCAGGTACTTGGGACATGTGATCAGTGCGGATGGAGTACACACTGACCCAAGAACATTGAGAAAGTTCCAGCATGGGATCCACCCACCTCGGTGAAGGAGCTGCGTCAGTTTTTGGGAATGGTCGGGTATTACCGCCGGTTCATCAAGTTTTGGGGTGATCAGCCGTACGCTCACAGATCTTCTGAAGAAGGGTGTGCCATATCAGTGGACAAACACGTGTGAGCAAGCATTCCAGACCCTGAAACGGGCGTTGACTTCAGCCCCAGTGCTGGCATTGCCGGATTTCAAGCAGCCTTTTCACAGTGGAGACCGATGCATCAGACGTTGGTATCGGTGCTATCCTGATGCAACGCCACCACCCAATCGCCTTTCTGAGCCAAGCGCTTGGCCCTCGACACCGGATGTTGTCTACCTATGAGAAGGAGTGCCTGGCCATCCTCATGGCGGTGGAGCAGTGGAGACCATACCTGTTGCAATCTGAGTTCACCATTCGCACTAACCATCGCAGCCTGGCTTGTTTGGATGAGCAGCGACTGACCACACCCTGGCAACACAAGGCGTTGTCGAAGCTGTTGGGGCTACAATACAAAATTGAGTAACGCAAAGGAGCAACAAACTTGGCTGCTGACGCCTGGTCATGCAGACCAGCGGGGTCCAACTGTGCCATCATGGTCTGTGTTCCAGCATGGCTAACCCAAGTCAAGCAAGGGTATGAGATGGACCCTAGTTGTAGTGACATGTTGACCAAGGCAAAACAAGGGATCGCCCCCAAGGGACCCTTCCAAGTGACAGACGGGCTCATCAGGTATAAAGGACGAGTGTGGCTGGGTCAAAACAAAGAGGCTCAAGACAAAATTCTTCATGAGCTGCACTCAGGGGCGATAGGTGGACACTCGGGAGTTCAGGCGACATACAAACGCATTATCAGGCTATTCGCATGGCCCAAACTGAAACAAGTTGTGAAGAGATTTGTGGGCAATTGTGCAATTTGCAAACAAGCCAAGCCAGAGCATGTCAAGTATCCCAGCCTCCTCCAACCACTACCAATACCAGAGCAGGCTTGGGAAATGGTGACCTTGGACTTTGTAGAAGGGCTACCAAGATCAAAGGGCTACAACTCAATCCTAGTGGTAGTGGATAAGTTGACACGGTACGCCCATTTCATTCCACTCCGGCACCCGTTCTCCGCACTGCAAGTGGCTAAAGCATACATGGAGAACGTCTTCAAGCTCCACGGACCCCCGGACAAGATGGTTTCAGATCGGGACCGCATCTTCACTAGCAGGGTATGGCGAGAGCTGGCCAAACTGACACGGACCACCCTGAACATATCATCAGCACGGCACCCGTAGACCGACGGGACTACTGAGAGAGTGAACCAGTGCATGGAGCTGTACTTGAGATGCTTTGTCCACAATTGTCCGAGCAAATGGGCTAACTGACTAGCGTTGGCGGAGTTCTGGTACAACACATCATACCACTCCGTACTCAAGTCCTCTCCCTTCGAGGTACTGTATCGCCACAAACCTCAATTCTTCGGCATCACCAACATCGCTAATGATACGGTGTCTGATCTGGCGGCATGGACAAAAGATCGAGCAACAGTGCTGCAGTCCTTGAAGCAACATTTGCATCGTGCTCGTCAAGTGATGAAAGCCAAAGCGGACCAGAAGAGATCGGATCGAGTGTTCGCAGTTGGGGATTGGGTGTACCTCAAGCTGCAACCGTACGCGCAATCATCGGTCGCGGCTCGAGCTAACCACAAACTAGCTTTTCGGTTCTTTGGTCCATTTCAGGTTACTGGGCGCGTCGGCGAGGTCACATACAGATTGGCGCTGCCGGAGCAGGCCAAGATCCACCCTGTCATCCACGTCTCCCAGCTCTGCGCGGGCATGCCTCCGAACACACAGATCGTGCCGGAGCTGCTGATTCTCGACGAGGATCTCCTACCCTTCCATGTACCAGCAGCCATCCTCCAACGCCGCGATGTGCAACACGGAGTGCGGCAAGTACCGCAAGTGCTGGTCCACTGGTCCGGATTTCCGGCGTCGCTGGCTACCTGGGAAGATGAAGTACCTCTCCGCGCCAGATTCCTTCGAGCCTTGGCTTGGGGACAAGCCAAAATGCAAGGGGGAGGGAATGTCACGGGAACTACTGAAGGCCAAGGCCCAGCGCCGCCAGCCCGGCCCAAGAGGATCACCAAGCCCAACCGGCAAGTGACTGGGCCAGGGTGGAGCAAGTGAGACTACTTAAGGCGAGTGAGCCACTCGCTTGGGTATCATTAGATCACAGACTGGCGGCGCCGTTGGGCGATGTACCCTTCCTTCCTTCCCTGGCTCTCTCATCCTGATCCCCTTTCTTGCTAAGGAACCCTAGAACACTTGTATCCTTGATTCGATCCAGTAAGAGTAAATCCCGTTGCCTAGACTACAGATCCGTGACAATACTCCCCTTCAAACGTTTGGATATGGGAAATGGCCCAGGGGCAGTAATCCCTCATTGTAAATGATGCCACGATTCTAACTAATGGTTAAACACGAGTTGAATTTCAAAAAAAAAAGGGAATACTAGCAATTGGAGTACTGTAGCACGTACACGGGGTGGGATTAAGGCGGTGCGCACACCACGTACGCGGTACAGACAGTGTCACTCGCAGACACGGCCGGCAGGACGGTGCAGGCATCAAGAGCGCGCGGGCGCGGATCCCAAGAGTGACGAGGGAAAGGGATAGTCGTAGTCGGTCGATCGCATTTGCTCCGGATGAGACGAGAGCGAGCGAGGTGGCCCAAGCACAGCACAGCACGGAGCACGGAAGCAGGCAGACAGAGTGGGAGGATGAGTGTTACGCATAACTCCCCTGCGCCTGCTTGGAGCCTTGGACGTTGACAACTCGATGGACCGATCCACACCTCCCTCCCTCGCTGGGGCCGCCGGTATATCCTGCAGCGAGCGAAAGGCGTTTCTTCTTCACATCAACTCGCACTCGATCGATTCGCCTTTCGACGGGTCAAACGACGAAAATGGCTCGGTTCCCCTGTTGCACCGCCGGCTCCAGGAATTGAGCACATCACTTGTCTCCGGCGACTGATTGATTAGCCAGTACTGTACACATGATCGATCTGTATAACCCTAAAAGGCTACCGTGAGAAGCGAGGCCATTCGCCAATCCCATCCGGTGGTCACCGGCATGCATGCAATCCCATCCTACCCGTCGGAAGGGACATGCAACTTGGGGGTCACCGGCATCGCCGCTCTCCGCTTGCCCACGCTCTTTCTCCCCGCCGCCCGCTACCTCCATGGTTTTCCGGGTCACCGACACACCCCGCGCGCGCTGGCGCGTGTGATTTCTTCCCCTCTCCTCGTAGGATTAGTACCATGGACCAGGTGCCACCACGATCCCCCGTGGAAACTAAAAGTGCAAGTAAAAGAAACTGAAGGGCTTAACTTAACTGCGGCAGCACCGGCCGTGCAGGCCGGGGTGCCCTAGATAAGTACTGACAATCTTGCAGCGCTGCAAAGATTATCCCTCCCTCCAGTAGACCAGTACCACCATATGATGATGACACCGATCGATCTCGACTAAGAATTGGATCATGCGGGAGGAAACACGCACGCACGAACCACCCGATCGATCGAATTGATTGCCGAGCTAGAATTGGCAGCCGGCCACCCGCCAAGCGGTCCAGCCACAGCCATCCTTCCTCCCGGCCGGCGCCACTCCTACTTGCTACACTAGCCGATCAAGTGATGATTTGTCAAGCTCTAGCAGTGTGCCCGCTTGCTCCCATCACGGGCCAGTACAAATTAAGCAGTCGGCGTCGGCCCAATTGCCCCGCCGTACAATGATGATTAGGCCTAAAGATATCCATGTTATGAAGTAAGGGCGTGCTTAGCTAATTAGCTTGGGCAGCACCTGCGAGGTGGTGGCTAACCTAGTCATGATGAGAGTCGTGGAAGCGTGAGTTGTGGCCATCACGGTATTGAATGGGAAGGGTCCTGTCCTGGGACGACCCCAGTGCTCAATCATGCACCGTTACATTCCTGCATTCAATATTTGAATCATCTGCTGCCCTGCCCTGGGCTGCTGTTATTGGCTTGGCAGCGCGCGAGGAGGAGGAGGAGGAGGGCGCTGGCCCGCGTTTCTGGCTCGTGCTACTCGTATTAAAAACGGCCCGGTCCCGCCCGGCCGGTGGGCCAAGTGCTGTTGTTCGTTCCGGACATGCTCTTTGCCGTGTGAATCAAGGGCGTTGCCATTGCCATGAATGGGTATTTACAATCATTAAAAAAAGGAAGCAATTGCGGCTGATTTAGTATAACTTTATACTAAATCAGCACCAATTAATATGGATTGGAGGGAGTACATTTTGTTATTATGCTTGCTCAAGTCCAATGTTCTCATAAAAAAAGTATAATGCTCCCCGCAAAATAGAAAAAAAGAAAGAAAGAAGAATGCCCATCTATGTAAGGAGTAACTGAAAAATAAAGTTTAAAACTATTATTTTGTACTACACATCTAGTAACTGCTATCTTTTCGGAAAATGCTTTTGGATCTCCGGCTCCATGCGGCCGAATTTTTTATTACAAAAACCATATTTTGAAGTTTCAAAATAGTCTGAAAAATTTACACATGAATCTGGGGATGTATAATACATCTCCATAAATTTACATGACGAAATATGTTGTGGTTCATGCTACAAAGAAAACCATGCCTTTCTAGCACATGCATTATTTTCACTATAAAGTCTATGATTTTTTGTTTCTATACAACTTAGCCAAAGCAAATTTGACCATGAAAATTTATAGAATTTTAGTAAACATCTCAATGTTTATGTGTGTTTTATTCAAAAAATTGAAACTTTAAATATAATCATCATTTTTTTTCAAAAAGAAGGGCTTTATGGAACTTAAGAGCAAGAAATTCACTCTCTTCATAGTATATCTATGCATGCACTACTTCATCCTTACATAAATGTAATGTTCTAATCTTCCCAAATCACTTCTTCACCAACCTCTGAATTCTATATGACCACTTGAACTGCTACCGGTGCACCCGATCTATCGGTAAATTGTTGCTTGACATGACGACCACAATACTTTCAATACTTTCACCCATCGAACTTTCTCCAGTTCAAAGTCCCTTCTCAATGGTGACATGGCTGGTCTAGATTAGAACTATGCTTAATTTTTCTCTTCTGTCAAATCCACAACCATGGCATAACCTGACATGGTTGCCTTCTAATTGTTTATACTACTTGGTACCACCCTAGATGCAAGTTCTCCATCTTATCAGATAGCATTCATCAACTGCCACCTAATGACTAGGGTTTAAGCTTCAATAACACTAGAGGGAGGACCGTATACCTTGTAGCAAAATGAGTAGAGAGCATTGTGCAATTTTTTGAGATGTGCATAGGCAAATTTGTATCGATAACCAACAACTAAATTAAAGCCACCTCTTTAACTTGGGAGGTTGATATCTATCTTCAATTGACGTTCAGTAGGTAGATGGTCCACACTATATATTTTGACATGTGAATTTCTATTATAGCAATATTAACAATTATTTTTAAAACTACAATTACGAAACTATTTTTATTTTAATAATACATCAAGCCCACTATAATTGTTGTTTGACTATTAAACCCAATATAATTCAAATGCGGTCACATATGAAATTTTGAATTAAATACGAGATTTAGGCCCACATATTCATTTTTCCTGAATTAAAGTTTAAAAATCTTATTTGTGGTGTCATGGCATAGGTGAGAATATAGTCCTACATGTGAAGCGGATGAGAGTTTGGACAAAGAACTCTCCCTCACATCCCACTAGAGCATGAGAAAGAAGTGTGGTACATGTGAACTCCTCCTCTGCCGCCCGCCTCGCCATGTCCAGCTCGTGGTTGATGAATGACCCGAGCCAAGGCAGACTCAGATCCATGCCATGAATGTGGTTTTTTTGCTGGTCGGGATAGGGGCCACCCAACATATTAATAACATCAGTTTCCAGATCTATGTGGTATAGTGGGATCTAGCTTTCATATGGTCATATCACATGCTCCGCCTTCTCGCACACATGTCATCCTTCCTCTTGCCATTGCTACTTGCAAAGATCACACGCATGATTCTAAAGGTGAGAAAATCACCATGATTGCACCTTTTTGCGATCCTATACTGGAGGGAAGGTGTTAAGATCTTTGGAGAGCGTCTCAGCGCTACCGCTCACCACCAGCACTTTAACTTCTTTTGCAACTTCACTAAATTCGCCATGGGTGGCAAGGATAATGCCACGAAGAAGGTTTTCGTTGCCACCACAACCTTGACCTACCCAACTAGATAGCATGAACTGCTAATTCTCTTGCTGGTTCATGTGTTTGACATACCTGTGATATTTATATATATGTCTCTTCTATGTCTAGTACGCACTAGTATTGTTAGATCATAGCATGGTAATGATATTTTTTAAATCTTTTGCTGTGATTTTCATACGGGTTAAATTAACTAGAAACTTGTCGAAAGATAAAATATAAAAGTGTGCTGGTCAATTAGTAAGTATAATAGAAGGGTACAACAAAACTGTTCGGGTATGATCATGCTTCCGAATTGAACAATAAATTTAAAAACACTTTAAAGTGTGTGTGTGTGTGTGTGTGTGTGTGTGTGTGTGTGTGTGTGTGTAAATGCTTGTACTATAGATGAATGCCCCCCGCATAAGAGTTTCGTTGCTAAAAATAAAAATAAAAGTTGAGTAGATGATCACTTTAAAGTGTAATTGTTTGTGCTAAAATACATGCATAAAAGTTGCTAAAAACATCTAAAACCAATAGGAAGTAAATGTAAGCTTAAAAAATAAAAAATAATATGAAGAGTATAAGTAGAGAAAAAAAAAGATTTCAGTTAAAAGAATGGCATTTCTAACAAAAATATGAAGAGTGAACTACATATGTATGCTGCAATCGCCCAACACATGCTGCCAATACAAAATCAATTTTTAAAAATAAATTATGACTTGCATGCATAGAGAATATCATGCATGAATTGATGATGTGGCGCGCTTCATGCATAGAGAGTATCATGCCAGAGAGGATCCGGCTTGCCTGCTCCCTCTCCATGCTCCCATCCGTGCTCCCACTTTATCCTACGGCTGTCTTTTTTCCTTTTTCTTTCTAATCTAATCATCTCCCCCCTGATTTTAAGGGGATGGGGCGGGGCCTTATTTTGTTCCAATCAAATCAAGCCACGTACGAGGGAGCACGGATGAGCGCACGCGCGGGGAGCAAGCAAGTCTCGTCCAGAGGGTAATACAAGACCAATTTAATTTATGACTTGCATGCATGACTTGCTTATGTGGCATTGATTGTATGTCTAGGAAAAATTGGTAGTGGGTCGTAACTACTTAGAAATAGAAGATTCCAAAGTTTCTTGGAAATAATTAAGTTTAGAGCAATAAAAAATCAAGTGCTTCAGAAAAACATGTACCCAAATTATGCAAGAACTATACGAAGGAGATATTCATTCCATTTAGGCAGGTGAGGAAGGGCGGCGTCGGCTTGACACTGTCTTCTCTCTTGGTCGGGTGCATGTTAGATTAATATTATTTTCATGAAAAGTTAAACTATTTTTGGTTTGCACAGTTTTTAACATTTTACACTAAAAATACATATATATTGCACATCGATGTATTTCCCATGAACTGAAATTTTACACAAAACATAATGATCATGGATACGATTGAGTAGATCATCACATTGACCTCGGATGTCCAATCAGTATTCTTTCATTCCATTCTCTCACAGCTCTCTCTCTCTCTCGCTCTCTCTCTCTCTCTCTCTCTCTCTCTCTCTCTCTCTCTTCCTTAATATCTACCCATGCATCCAATAAAGAACACAGATATCAAATTCCATTCATTTAACCCTCCGTCCCAAGCCAACATACATCCCCCCTCCGCTTCTCCTCCCCCTTCCTCGCAACATATACCACGCACCTCACCATCTTTCGGTGGCCTGTCCCTAACCTCCTCACTTCTCCGCTTCTCCCTCTCCCTCTCCTTCCAACCTCCACAGGGTAAATCCGCAGGCGAGCAAAAAGAAGCTCGCTCCGTCTAAAAGGTGCAGCGACAGCCGGGAGGCCGGAGAGGAAGGCGAGGAGCGCGGTGAGCAGCAGGAGGCGGCGGCGGCGCGCGCAGAGATAGCGGAAAAGGATCGTGCAAAAAGGGTACGTGCGTATGTAAGTAGGCAGCCACCACCGCCGGCGTCGGATCCGATAACTTCTCCTCCTTTCTTTTATCTCTCTCCCCCCCTTGCTTTTTGTAGTCTCTTCCTTTCTCTTCTTGGTCTCAGTTAACTACGCTTCCGGCCATTGATCCAAGAAAGGCACATGCCCAGAGTTTTCTTGGCATTTCTGCTCAGAAGGAAACGAATTCTACTCTGATTTCTGCCCAGTATTTGTTTCCTTCTAATATATAGGAGATGCGGGTGCATATTTGGTATATTTTCCTGTGCTTTTTAGGCATCGTTCGTTCTCCACGGAGTATTTGGCAAGAGAATAAAATCACTGATTCTTTCTGCTTATACACATCTTCCTCTTGTTTCAGCAGGCGTGAAGGATGGCCTCGTCGTCGGCGTCTTCGTTGCCGGCGCCGGGAGGATCGGTGATCACCTTGGCCGCCTCATCGGCGGGGGGCAACGGCGCCGGCGGGGTGTGCGGCACGGGGTCGCCGTGCGCGGCGTGCAAGTTCCTCCGCCGCAAGTGCCAGCCTGACTGCGTGTTCGCGCCCTACTTCCCGCCGGACAACCCGCAGAAGTTCGTGCACGTGCACCGCGTCTTCGGCGCCAGCAACGTGACCAAGCTGCTGAACGAGCTCCACCCGTACCAGCGCGAGGACGCCGTGAACTCCCTCGCCTACGAGGCCGACATGCGCCTCCGCGACCCCGTCTACGGCTGCGTCGCCGTCATCTCCATCCTCCAGCGCAACCTCCGCCAGCTCCAGCAGGACCTCGCCCGCGCCAAGTACGAGCTCTCCAAGTACCAGGTGAGGTTTCTTTTATTCCATCACACTCGTCGATCTTCTTTACCATCGATCATCGCTCATACGCTGATGCACATACATTTGTTGGTGGTGTTTGACTGTGATCCTTGTTTCAGTCGGCGGCGGGGCCGAACGGGTCGCAGTCGATGGCGGAGTTCATCGGCAGCGCGGTGCCGAACGGCGTGGCGAGCTTCATCAACGTTGGGCACTCCGCGGCGCTCGGCTCCGTCGGCGGGGTCACGGGCTTCGGGCAAGACCATCAGTTCGCTGCCGTGCAGATGCTGTCCAGGAGCTACGAGGCGGCCGAGCCCATCGCGAGGCTGGGCCTGAACGGCGGCTACGAGTTCGGGTACTCGGCGGCCGCATTGGCTGGCGCAGGGTCGGTGCCAGGTCTCGGCATGCTCGGCGGCTCGCCGTTCCTGAAGCCCGGCATCGCCGGCAGCGACGAGAGGGGCGGCGCCGGGCAGTAGCCGATCGAGCGGCTGCCCTCTGTCAGGCCAGGTGCGGCATTAACTACTCCACTCTTCCGGCCGGTCTTCCTCTTCCACTTGTGATCATGAATAAATCACCACGGTTCTTTGGTTAGTTTATTTACTGTGTGCAATGATGCGTTGGAACCCAATTAATGTTGATGATTGGCTGCCGGATTTGCTTGTAAAATGTTGATGATCTGTTACCACCCATTAATCTGGCCTCGGCGCACTGTTTAGCTTTTACTCTGGTTATTGTTAAGTGTCCATGCACACTCTTGTGGTGAACATATCTTCAGCATTTGGTTAGTAGGAGTACATGCACGTCACGCGTGAATGAACGCAAAAAAATATGGTGCTGTTGGTCGATCAATGTGGAAACAAAAATCTGTTTCATGCTTGACCTCTTGATAGTGCTCCAGCATGCATGCTTAGTTTCAACTTAGGTGCCATGCCTAGCTAAGTAGCTATAGCTAGTGGAGTACCGTAGTAACTCGTAAGGTTTTCTAAATTTCTAAGTCATGGCCTCATGGGTACTATCTATCAGCAGGTAGAGCTAGCTATCTAGCTAGTCAGCTGCCACTGCGACCTAAACACCTCACCTGTGGGGAAAATTACTGATATTTCATGTCTACTATTGCGCGTGCATCTCTTTTTCAAGTTAAATGTAAGTGGTAAGACAAATTAAGCGCAACAAGAATGAGCTAAAATGGCGCGAATAATAAACAAATTAGCATTCATCTTTCCAGTGTAGCTTCGAAGAAGAAGAAAACTGTTTGTACCAGTGATAAGTAGCTGATCATGAACAGTTTGGCGCTGATCTGCCGATACAGTTGCGTTGTGTTGTCATGTTCAACAGTGATGCACCCCAATTTCAGCAGTTTGGGTAGTAAGCTAGTCTTCTACTACTATAAGACAAAAAGTGGAAATAGTCCATCCATTTCATTCTCTGTATAAACTTATCAAACGCTGACTACGTACAGTTGGGCAGTAACAGTTCCCTCTCGTAGCAAGTAGAACAAGTATACTTCAGAATATAGTAGTACAAGCAAGAACTAATAATTGATCAGTTATTCATACATCAAAAGCGAAGGAACTATCTTTGACCTCACTTTGATATTTGCCAATATTCTATAGGTTGCTGACGAGGAAAAAGATTCACCATGTTGAAGACCTAGGTGGCTGTGCAACGACCTGAATTATTACCTATCTTGATCGCGAGAGTGTTAATTAATTTACTAGTCTATTTGGCATGAATGCATATGTTTACTTTGCTTGTTTCTCCTTCTTGTGTTTTGCTGTACCGCTGCATCCATGCATGGTGTTTGTCCTTGACTTCTACCACTTGATCAGACCTCTCCCTTAATTATGTATAGAAATATGTGTGGTGGATCAAATGGTCTCGTGCCGGTTTTTGACGATTGGTTCGACTCACTATGCATCCCCATAATTATGCAAGGGTTCAATCAGTTGAGCCTCCTTCGTTTCATAGGATTGGAATATCATGGGAGTATGGAAATCATAGGAGGTGAGAAAACATATGTCAATTTCTATAGGGAAAAAGATGTCATATTTGATTTATAGGATGGGACTTTTCATTATGTCCAAGAGCTAATGTTTTTTCTCTTTGAAATATGAGGGAGGCTCCAAAGAAATTTTCAATAACATTTATCTTTTAAAATTTCTACATAATTTCTGTAAATCAAAGTAGGCCTTTGACAGGAAATTGATTTTGGAGGCCGAGCTCCATGGACGCCTCCAAATGCAAGATTCCAAATTGAAAATTCATTATTTTATATTTCAAAAAATCTGAAAAAAATACAGATGGAGATGAAGGCATAATGAACAATTGTGTAAATTTTCAGGATGAAAATAAGTTGAAATGAGGGTTGTGCAAAAAAAAAGTTAGGGCTTTTTTAACACATGATACTATTCATCCTCCCAACCATGAATTTGTCTTTTTTGTACAGGTTGCATTTCAATGTATTTTCATCCTGAAATTTTACACACACACACACACCCACATCCTTGTTTACTTGTGCATGAATCCAAAAAATTTGAATTTTTAATTTTAAAAAAATTCAGCCTCCATGCAGGCCGAGATCCAAAACGCCTTGGACTCACAATGAAATTCCGAAGGAAGTATTTTGTTTCAAATTTGGACTAAATAGATATAAATAAAAATACATAATGAAAAGAAAGGCATGCATGTAAGTAGGATGGCCTGCCCTGCTTACTGGTTAAGCTGACGTTGCAGGTTTTGCTGAATCTGTTCGAGATCACAGTAGATCAGTAGTAGCTCTAGTAGTATCTTCGGGTTGACTTGTGTGTGTTACGGTGACCTAGGAAGGCTACACATACATACGATTGGACATGGCATGCTATGGTAGCTAGGGCCTGCGGTGCATGCGCGCGCGCTTGTCTGTGGTGAAATATGCTGCATCATTGCATGGATCCTCTGCAGGACTGGTCAGGTGGATGGGTCGATCGATCAAGTAGTACTAGTAGTAGACGACGTGAGTGCCTAAGAAAGCAAGCATTTACTCGTAGAGCACCAGCGCTTCTCTTCAATTCCTGCGCTGCGACGACGCTGCAGCTGGCTCGCTTTTGCTTGCGCCGGAGGCAAACTGCGCGCGCGTGGCCGGGGTAGAGGAACCGCTACTCGTAGGCTAGCTTTGTAGGGCTGTGTGGGAGTAACTAAAGGCCGGCCACACACACTCTCTGTGAAGAGATCCATGGGAGAAGATTTCCGCAGCCTACACCCGATCCCTAGGCTGTGAGGTGATGTGATGTGAGGTCAATGGGCGCCTGGAGAGGTCACATCGTCAGACGGGGCAGTGGTCAGTGTGGATGGCGATCTTTCTCACGGTGAATCCCTGAGAAGATCATGGTACTGAGCTAAGATGGCTACTCCTAAGTCCTAACCGGTAGGTTTATTTGGGAAGATGCTTTACTACTCGCATGCATGTGCATGCAGCTGGTAATTACTCCAGCCGGCCGGCCACGCCGTGCTAGTGAGCCTAGATGCATATAGCTACAGTCATGATCATGCACAAAAGCGAACTGGCGTTGGCGTGTGCAGTGTG
The DNA here is from genome assembly GCF_002162155.2 of Triticum dicoccoides. Classification (NCBI taxonomy): domain Eukaryota; kingdom Viridiplantae; phylum Streptophyta; class Magnoliopsida; order Poales; family Poaceae; genus Triticum; species Triticum dicoccoides. The sequence goes on along the minus strand of NC_041384.1, from coordinate 647,343,270 downwards.
CTCCATGGCAATGGCATGGCATGGCGCGATCGCGCGTCGTGGCATGCAGCTGCAGTGAGCAGTGGAGGCCGGCCGTGCCACACGCAACAGAGCTGGCGCTCGTTTGAGTCATGCAGCTGATTACACCACTGTATGCTCCGTTGACCGGTGCCAGTTTTAGTGTACATGGCATTCGCTTTTGATCATCCCTCGTCGTCCCGCTGTTGTTTCCTTCTCTCTCTCTCCCTCCGGACGCAGCCCTCTGAATTTTGGGAGGTGCCCGTTCGATGAGGCAGAATGCATGTTGCAGGACCCCTAGCTGCAGCACCAGGGAGAGAGAGAGAGATGGCAGCGTCGGGTCATCAGGCCTCCCAGAAATGTCGTTCGTTCTGCAGGAGACATTCATTGCGCATCTCCCTGCATTCATGGCGGCACGTATACGTACAGGCACATATACCAGCACAGTCGCACGCATAGCCGCGTTCCTCTGGCTCTAGCGACACGTAGCTGGTCTCCCGCACACGCTACCTACAGTGCCATTTCTTGGCTCTTCATTTTATCTGACTTGCCATGCCACCATTAGGTTATTGAATCCATGCATGTGGACCAACGGTTAACACGTAAACCCGGTGTACGTACGTGCTGTAGAGACGCGCTGTAGGCTGTAGCAGCAGCTAGACCTCATGGCGGGGATGCTTAACTTAAGTACGTACTCGACACTGATGCTTTTGATAGTACGCGTCAACATGGCCGTAGTATTTCACATGCTTTCGAAGCGAGGATTGCACGGTGCCATGCATGCACTGCCACAGTGACGATGGGAATGGTTGGGGCCGGCCGGTCCGATCGATCGATCGACCGAGGCAGGCATGTACTGGTAGCGCGTCACGCAATGATGGCTGGGGTGGGGGGCGAAACGGCAGGCGAGGCAATGATGGCGACGACGGTACGACGGTGGCAGCGAGCAGCACATCGCGGAGAGGAGAGAGAGATTTCGCTGCCGCTGCCGCTGCCGCCTCGATAACCCCCATCCCCTCCTGCGCCGGGCGTTAAATGCGAACGCTTCTGCGCCGCTGTCGGAGGCGGCCCCGGCCCCGGCCGGCGTCGGCCACGAGGCCCTGCTGCTCGCGATCTCCCCCGTCACGTCACCACGCCGCCCCGGCAGAGCGCGCGGCGCGTGCGTGCGGGCTCGATTTTGCTCCGGCGCGTGTTCGTTAATGCGCCTCAACGGCCCAGACGGTCGTCTCGTCACCGTGACCACCGATCGGGCACCGGATGGTTGGTCATGGGAGCACGCGCGCGCCGGCCGATCGACTTCCGCCCACGACGACGGTCGCGCGCAGGTCGACGGGAAGGGCCGGAGCTCGCTCTTCATCGCCCGATTTCATTTTTCTTCTTCTTCTGTCTATCAAAATGAACGAAACGACTAGTGCGAGTACAAGAAAACAGCAAAGAGGCTGCTGCATAGGGCTGCGGCCTGCCCGAGGGCGCGCGCGCGCGTGCATGCACTGCATGCGCCTACGCGTAGCGGCATGCAGATGCAGTAGGCATGGAATTAACACCGGCGGCCCCGCGCACGTCGCGTCCCGTCAGGGCATTCACCGGGCGTACGGCCGTGATCGCACAGGGTATGATCCGCCACGCTCGAATAGTTGTGCGCGCAGCCAGCGCACTGTTCCCGGAAACGAACGGACGGACGGACCGACGGGACTACGGAGGGAACAAGATGGTGGTGGACCGCTGGTCCGCGTCAAGGACCCGCTCGAGGCCGAGCGGTAGTACGTGCCGAGCTACTCCTGGTTACTGCAGAATGTCGTCGCTGATGGAGTGGGGCATTGCTATGCCTATGCTGCCAACAACGATGGCCGATGATGCAACGTGAACTGTGGAACGCACAGGTCAATGTGTCGTCGAACAGTGCTCATCATTTAAGGTGCTTTCGCAGCGTTGTTACTGTGCCTTTTTCGATTTTATTAATAATTAAATATCCGTTTTTTATATTAAATTCGCCTATTAGCTCAGCTGGTTAGAGCGTGGTCCTAATAAGGCCAAGGTCGCAGGTTCGAGACTTGCATGGGCCATCTATTTTTGATATTTCGTTTTGTTTTCTCTGAACGGAATTTCACGTGATTAAAGGGAAATAGTAACGTATAAAGTCAAATAATTTAGTTCAATACTGATAATTTTCGTTTTGTTTTCTCTGAACGGAATTTCACGTGATTAAAGGGAAATAGTAACGTGTAAAGTCAAATAATTTAGTTCAATACTGATAACAAGATGGCCCATTAGCTCAGTTGGTTAGAGCGTGGTGCTAATAACGCCAAGGTCGCAGGTTCGGGACCTGCATGGGCCATATTAATTTTTTTTTGCAACCGAAATCTCAAATGATATATTCTCAAGAGAAAAAAACTATGACGTATATCTTCAAAAAAGTTTATTCCTTTTGTTTACCAATTTACTTGTCAAGATCACTTTTATATGGTCTGTGATATTTGGCACACGTGTGTTATATAAGCAAAACTGCCACACCACTATTTCTTTCATTTTAAAGTACCATACACGATCCCCGTCCTTTGACCTCGCTTCGTCCCAAGCGACCCCGCAGGCTCGCCCGAGAAACCTGCTTCTCCCACACATTCGCGCGCCCACCCCCGAGAAAACTGCCACTTCTTCACGTCTATCACATGATTTCTCCTCAGAACAAAGTTACCATGGTATTCACATGCAAATTATCAGGCCTGTGTTGCATAACTTACCGTGCTATTTACATAGAACGTACCAGGTACTATGATTCAACAACTATGACCCCTTCAAAGTTACCATTGTATTTTGTACACAAGTTATAAGGTCTTCGATCTGTAAAATATCATGGTACTTACACATAAGTTATCAGGTTATATGTACATCAACCTCCCCCGGTCAAGGTTACCATGGGGGATTGTACATGAGTTACCGGGTCTACAATTCGTATATTATCATGAGTTACCATTGTGTTTTATATGGTCTGTGATATTTGGCACACGTGTGTTATATAAGCAAAACTGCCATACCACTATTTCTTTCATTTTAAAGTACCATACACGACCCCCGTCCTTTGACCTTGCCTCGTCCCAAGCGACCCCGCAGGCTCGCCCGAGAAACCTGCTTCTCCCGCACATCTCGCGCGCCCATCCCCGAGAAAACTGCCACTTCTTCACGTCTACCACATGATTTCTCCTCAGGACAAAGTTACCATGGTATTCACATGCAAATTATCAGGCATGTGTTGCATAACTTATCGTGCTATTTATATAGAACGTACCAGGTACTATGATTCAACAACTATGACCCCTTCAAAGTTACCATTGTGTTTTGTACACAAGTTATAAGGTCTTCGACCTGTAAAATATCATGGTACTTACACATAAGTTATCAGGTTATATGTACATCAACCTCCCCCGGTCAAGGTTACAATGGGAGATTGTACATGAGTTACCGGGTCTACAATTCGTATATTATCATGAGTTACCATTGTGTTTTATATGGTCTGTGATATTTGGCACACGTGTGTTATATAAGCAAAACTGCCACACCACTATTTCTTTCATTTTAAAGTACCATACACGACCCCCGTCCTTTGACCTCGCCTCGTCCCAAGCGACCCCGCAGGCTCGCCCGAGAAACCTGCTTCTCCCGCACATCTCGCGCGCCCACCCCCGAGAAAACTGCCACTTCTTCACGTCTACCACATGATTTCTCCTCAGGACAAAGTTACCATGGTATTCACATGCAAATTATCAGGCATGTGTTACATAACTTACCGTGCTATTTACATAGAACGTACCAGGTACTATGATTCAACAACTATGACCCCTTCAAAGTTACCATTGTGTTTTGTACACAAGTTATAAGGTCTTCGATCTGTAAAATATAATGGTACTTACACATAAGTTATCAGGTTATATGTCCATCAACCTCCCCCGGTCAAGGTTACCATGGGGGATTGTACATGAGTTACCGGGTCTACAATTCGTATATTATCATGGTACTTGCACCTAAAAACCTTGGTGTGTTTCGGTAACTTTTTCCATAGGTCAAAAATTACCACAATGTTTTTGCATAACTTATCACACCTATAGCACGTGCGCCCCTTATGACACTAAACATTATGTGACTTTTCCGTTGCACGCCATGTGTTGTGTTCATCCAAGAACCCACGCGCGAGGCGAGTGTATGTTTTTAACAACTTGTTTTCCTTTGGTAAACAAGTTACCATCATGTTTATATTGCAAATTATCGGTTATGCGGTGCTTATATTATCATGTTATTTACACACAAAATATTAGGGATGTTTTGAACAACTTTTTCCTGGGACAAAAAGTTATCATGGTGATTCGAGGTAACCTATCAAGTCCGTAGTGCTTAAAATATCATACTATTTACATAAAATTTATCAGGGGTATGTTTCAGCAAATTTCCCCCCACGGGTCAAAAACTTATCATAGTGTTTAGTTATCGCAGTGCATATGTTTTCATGCTATTTACACATAAAAATGCCAGGGAAGGGAGGTATACTACCGTGCTATTTACACAGAAGATACCGGAGTATCTTTTTAAAAAAATATTCTCTGCGGTCAAAGTTATCATGGTGTTTCTACCTCAGTTATCAGATGTGCATTGTGTATATTACCATCTATTTACACATAAATTATCGGGTATTTTTTCACATTTGTCTTCTCCAATGGTTAAAGTTACCGCGATGTTTGTATCTAAATTATCAGGTCTATGGTATGAATGTTATCGTGCTATTT
>NC_041384.1:647327334-647338261 GCF_002162155.2 Triticum dicoccoides | reverse complement strand
AAAACAATATTTCCCTTAGCTTGTTCAACAATGAGTGTCATAGGTGAGGTGGTTAGCTCCCTTTGTTGATTACTTGCAGACCAGAGATCAAATCCTAGTCCAAGCATTATTTTTGCCCGAAACTCAGGAAGGCGTGTCGGGTCATAATCGATGATTACAAAAATTAGGAAGGCACGAGCGGGTGTGTCCGATAAAATCGGGGAGGCCGTGCAGGAAAGGACAGAAATCAGGGAAGGTCGAGGCGTGCGGGAAAGGAAAGAAATCAGGAGGTATAGGCGTGCGGGAAAGGAAAGAAATTGGGAGGTCGGGAGGGAGGGCGTGCGGGAAAGGAAGGAGATCGGGAGGGAACTGACGGCGCTGGATGCGTGTGGCAGTTTCGCAATCTGCCACACAGTTGCCATATACATATTTCCCTTTTATATTACCAACATGTTGCACGGTCAGAATCATTTTCCCCGTGCATAACAAGAAAATCCTACTAACACGAGCAAACTTCCCAACAAAAACAAATACACCGAGGTGTCTAGGGGCAATCTTCTACCTTCCAAATGGTCCGATGGCGCACCCACACAGTTGCCTCTTCGCTGCAAAGCCATCCAGTCGTTGTTGACCATCTACAAAAATTCATTAAGCAGTCCTAAAAAAGAAACCATTGAAGTTGATGCTAAAAGATCCACAGATTCAAGATTCTAACCTCCACATGAGCTCACATGCCTACAACGTATGTCACATCAACACAGATGAGGTTGGATGACCAAACTGCAAAGGAAAACCACCGTTGCCGCGAAGCAGACAAATCATGCAATTCCTAACCCCACAAGCCAGAATGTGCAGCAGGAATCTACGCCAACGAGTCATCGATGCGTAATGGATCTGAATATATAATCTTCCACCAAATAAACCATATAGTAATCAACTACAAGATGTAATCGACACTACTAGTCACCCCCTAGCACCAATCTATAGTTCCGGTAATAAGATTAAATACAAGAGATGAACTAGGGTTTGAGATGAGATGGTGCTGGCGAAGATGTTGATGGAGATTGCCCTCCCCAAGATGGGAGAGTTGTTTGTGGTGATGATGACGATGATTTCCCCCTCCGAGAGGGAAGTTCCCCTGGCAAAATCGCTCCGCCGAAGGGCAAACGTGCTCCTGCCCAAGTTCCGCCTCGAGGTGGCGGCGCTTCGTCCCGAAAGTCCTTTCCTTATTTTTTTTCCAGGTAAAAACCACTTATATACCAAAAGATAGGCACCGGAGGTGGGCTGAGGAGGCCACAACCCACCAGGGCGCGCCTGGGGGCCTGGCGCGCCCAGGTGGATTGTGCCCACCTGGTGGCCACCCTCTGGTGTTTATTGGCTCCAATATTCCTCAAATAATTCATAAAAATTCTCCATAAAGTTTTAGCTCATTTGGAGTTATGCAGAATAGGTGGCCTGACGTAGCTTTTCCAGGTCCAGATTTTCAGCTGTCAGAATTCTCCCTCTTGGTGTGTTTCTTGTAAATTATGAGAGAAAAGGCATTAGAATTACTCCAAAAAGCATTATTATGGATAAAAACATTATAAATAACAGTAAGAAAACATGATGCGAAATGGACGTATCATGCACATCGCAAAATGGTTCCAAGGTTGATGTGATCGCCGTCGGCACGCTACCTCTACATCTACCATCGGGATTAGTTTTAGACCTGAATAATTGTTATTTGGTGCCAGCGTTGAGCATGAACATTATATCTGGATCTTCTTTGATGCGAAACGGTTATTTATTTAAATCAGAGAATAATGGTGGTTCTATTTATATGAGTAATATCTTCTATGGTCATGCATCCTTGATGAGTGGTCTATTTTTGTTGAATCTCGATTGTAGTGATACACATATTCATAATATTGAAGCCAAAAGATGCAAAGTTAATAATGATAATGCAACTTATTTGTGGCACTGCCATTTAGGTCATATTGGTGTAAAGCGCATGAAGAAACTCCATGTTGATGGGTTGTTGAAATCACTTGATTATGAATCACTTGATGCTTGCGAACCATGCCTCATGGGCAAGATGAATAAGACTCCGTTCTTCGGAACAATGGAGCGAACCACTGACTTATTGGAAATAATACATACTGATGTATGCGGTCTGATGAGCGTTGAGGCTCGCGGCGGGTATCGTTATTTTCTAACCTTCACAGATGATTTGAGCAGATATGGATATATCTACTTAATGAAACATAAGTCTGAAACATTTGAAAAATTCAAAGAATTTCAGAGTGAAGTGAAAAATCAAGTTCCTACGATCTGATAGTGCAGGAGAATATTTGAGTTACGAGTTTGGTCTTCATTTGAAACAATGTGGAATAGTTTCGCAACTCACGACACCTGGAATACCACAGCGTAATGGTGTGTCCAAACGTCGTAACCACTTTATTAGATATGGTGCAATCTATGATGTCTCTTACCGATTTACCGCTATCATTTTGGGGTTATACTTCAGAGACAGTTGCATTCACGTTAAATAGGGCACCATCTAAATCTGTTGAGACGACACCATATGACCTGTGGTTTGGCAAAAAACCTAAACTGTCGTTTCTTAAAGTTTGGGGTTGCGATGCTTATGTGAAAAAGTTTCAACCTGATAAGCTTGAACCCAAATTGAAAAATGCGTCTTCATAGGATACCCAAAGGAAACTGTTGGGTACATCTTCTATCACAGACCCTAAGACAAGATATTCGTTGCTAAGAATGGATCCTTTCTAGAGAATGAGTCTTCATAGGATACCCAAAGAAAACTGTTGGGTACATCTTCTATCACAGACCTGAAGACAAGATATTCGTTGCTAAGAATGGATCCTTTCTAGAGAATGAGTTTCTCTCGAAAGAAGTAAGTGGGAGGAAAGTAGAACTTAATGAGGTAATTGTACCTTCTCTCGAATTGGCAAGTAGTTCATCACAGAAATCAATTCCAGTGGTGCCTACACCAATTAGTGAGGAAGTTAATGATCATGATCATGAAACTTCAGATCAAGTTACTACCGAACCTCGTAGGTCAACCAGAGTACGGTCCGCATCAGAGTGGTACGGTAATCCTGTTCTGGAAGTCATGTTACTAGACCATGATGAACCTATGAACTATGAGGAAGCGATGATGAGCCCAGATTCTGCGAAAGGGCTTGAGGCCATGAAATCTGAGATGGGATCCATGTATGAGAACAAAGTGTGGACTTTGGTTGACTTGTCCGATGATCGACAAGCCATAGAGAATAAATGGATCTTCAAGAAGAAGACTGACGCTGACGGTAATGTTACTGTCTACAAAGCTCGACTTGTCGCGAAAGGTTTTCGACAAGTTCAAGGAGTTGACTATGATGAGACCTTCTCACCCGTAGCGATGCTTAAGTCTGTCCGAATCATGTTTGCAATTGCCGTATTTTATGATTATGAAATTTGGCAAATGGATGTCAAAACTGCATTCCTTAATGGATTTTCTTAAAGAAGAGTTGTATATGATGCAACCAGAAGGTTTTGTCGATTCTAATGGTGCTAACAAAGTGTGCAAGCTCCAGCGATCCATTTATGGACTGGTGCAAGCATCTCGGAGTTGGAATATACGCTTTGATAGTGTGATCAAAGCATATGGTATATACAGACTTTTGGAGAAACCTGTATTTACAAGAAAGTGAGTGGGAGCTCTGTAGCATTTCTAATATTATATGTGGATGACATATTGTTGATTGGAAATAGAACAGAATTTCTGGATAGCATAAAAGTATACTTGAATAAGAATTTTTCAATGAAAGACCTCGGTGAAGCTGCTTACATATTGGGCATCAAGATCTATAGAGATAGATCAAGACGCTTAATTGGACTTTCACAAAGCACATACCTTGATAAAGTTTTGAAAAAGTTCAAAATGGATCAGTCATAGAAAGGGTTCTTGCCTATGTTACAAGGTGTGAAGTTGAGTCAGACTCAATGCCTGACCACAGAAGAAGATAGAGAGAAAATGAAAGTCATTCCCTATGCCTCAGCCATAGGTTCTATCATGTATACAAAGCTGTGTACCAGACCTGATGTGTGCCTTCCTATAAGTTTAGCAGGGAGGTACCAAAGTAATCCAGGAGTGGACCACTGGATAGCGGTCAAGAACATCCTAAAATACCTAAAAAGTATTAAGGATATGTTTCTCGTTTATGGAGGTGACAAAGAGCTTGTCGTAAATGGTTACATCGATGCAAGATTTGACACTGATCCAGATGACTCTAAGTCACAAACCGGATACGTATTTATATTGAATGGTGGAGCTGTCAGTTGGTGCAGTTCCAAGCAGAGCATCATGGCGGGATCTACGTGTGAAGCGGAGTACATAGCTGCTTCGGAAGCAGCAAATGAAGGAGTCTGGATGAAGGAGTTCATATCTGATCTAGGTGCAATACCTAGTGCATCGGGTCCACTGCAAATATTTTGTGACAATACTGGAGCAATTAACTTGGAGAAGGAATCCAAATTTCACAAGAGAACCAAACATATCAAGAGACGCTTCAATTTCATCCGCGATCAAGTCAAAGAAGGAGACATAGAGATTTGCAAGATATATACGGATCTGAATGTTGTAGACTCGTTGACTAAGCCTCTTCCACGAGCAAAACATGATCAGCACCAAGACTCCATGGGTGTTAGAATCATTACTATGTATTCTAGATTATTGACTCTAGTGCACGTAGAAGACTGAAGGAAATATGCCCTAGAGGCAATAATAAAGTTGTTATTTATATTTCCTTATATCATGATAAATGTTTATTATTCATGTTAGAATTGTATTAACCGGAAACTTAGTACATGTGTGAATACATAGACAAACAGAGTGTCCCTAGTATGCCTCTACTTGACCAGCTCGTTAATCAAAGATGGTTAAGTTTCCTGACCATAGACATGTGTTGTCATTTGATGAATGGGATCACATCATTAGAGAATGATGTGATGGACAAGACCCATCTGTTAGCTTAGCATTATGATTGTTTAGTTTTATTGTTATTGTTTTCTTCATGACTTATACATATTCCTCTGACTATGATATTATGCAACTTCCGAATACATGAGGAACACCTTGTGTGCTATCAAACGTCACAACGTAACTAGGTGATTGTAAATATGCTCTACAGGTGTCTCCGGAGGTGTTTGTTGGGTTGGCATAGATCAAGATTAGGATTTGTCACTCCATGTATCAGAGAGGTATCTCTGGGCCCTCTCGGTAATGCACATCACTATAAGCCTTGCAAGCAATGTAACTAATGAGTTAGTTGCGGGATGATGAATTACAGAACGAGTAAAGAGACTTACCGGCAATGAGATTGAACTATGTATGATGATACCGACGATCGAATCTCGGGCAAATAACATACCGACGACAAAGGGAATGACGTATGTTGTTATGCAGTTTGACCGATAAAGATCTTCGTAGAATATTTAGGAACCAATATGAGCATCCAGGTTCCGCTATTGGTTATTGACCGGAGATTTGTCTCGGTCATATCTACATAGTTCTCGAACCCGTAGGGTCCGCATGCTTAACGTTCGATGACGATTTGTATTATGAGTTATGTGTTTTGGTGACTGAAGTTTGTTCGGAGTCCCGGATGAGATCACGAACATGAGGAGTCTCGAAATAGTCGAGAGGTAAAGATTCATATATTGGAAGGTTATATACGGACATCAGAATAGTTCCGAAGAGGTTCAGGGATTTTTCGGAGTACCGGGAGGTTACCGGAACCCCCTAGGAAAGTTAATGGGCCTCATGGGACATAGTGGAGAGAGGGAGAAAGGCCACAAGAGGAGGTGCGCGCCTCCCCCTGCCCAATCCAAATTGGATAAGGGGTGGGGGCGCCCCCCCTTTTCCTTCTCCCTCTCCCCTCTTTCCCCTTTCCCCTCTCCGTTGGAAGGAAGGGGGGCGAATCCTACTAGGAGTGGAGTCCTAGTAGGACTCCCCCCATGGCGCGCCACCCCTAGGGCCGGCCACCTCCTCCTCCCCTCCTTTATATACGGGGGCGGGGGGCACCCCAACGGCACAATAATTGTTCTCTTAGCCATGTGCGGTGCCTCACTCCACAGTTTACTCCTCCGGTCATAGCGTCGTAGTGCTTAGGCGAAGCCACCTTTTCCTTCTCCCTCTCCCCTCTTTCCCCTTTCCCCTCTCCGTTGGAAGGAAGGGGGCGAATCCTACTAGGAGTGGAGTCCTAGTAGGACTCCCTGAAGGAAATATGCCCTAGAGGCAATAATAAAGTTATTATTTATTTTCTTATATCATGATAAATGTTTATTATTCATGCTAGAATTGTATTAACCGGAAACATAATACATGTGTGAATACATAGACAAACAGAGTGTCACTAGTATGCCTCTACTTGACTAGCTCGTTAATCAAAGATGGTTATGTTTCCTAACCATAAACAAGGAGTTGTTATTTGATTAACGGGATCACATCATTAAGTGAATGATCTGATTGACATGACCCATTCCATTAGCTTAGCACCCGATTGTTTAGTATGTTGCTATTGCTTTCTTCATGACTTATACATGTTCCTATAACTATGAGATTATGCAACTCCCGTTTACCAGAGGAACACTTTGGGTGCTACCAAACGTCACAAGTAACTGGGTGATTATAAAGGAGTACTACAGGTGTCTCCAAAGGTACATGTTGGGTTGGCGTATTTTGAGATTAGGTTTTGTCACTCCGATTGTCAGAGAGGTATCTCTGGGCCCTCTTGGTAATGCACATCACTTAAGCCTTGCAAGCATTGCGACTAATGAGTTAGTTGCGGGATGATGTATTACAGAACGAGTAAAGAGACTTGCCAATAACGAGATTGAACTAGGTATGGGACACCGACGATCGAATCTCGGGCAAGTAACATACCGATGACAAAGGGAACAACGTATGTTGTTATGCGGTCTGACCGATAAAGATCTTCGTAGAATATGTAGGAGCCAATATGGGCATCCAGGTCCCGCTATTGGTTATTGACCGGAGACGTGTCTCGGTCATGTCTACATTGTTCTCGAACCCGTAAGGTCCGCACGCTTAAGGTTACGATGACAGTTATATTATGAGTTTATGCATTTTGATGTACCGAAGTTTGTTCGGAGTCCCGGATGTGATCACGGACATGACGAGGAGTCTCGAAATGGTCGGGACATAAAGATTGATATATTGGAAGCCTATGTTTGGATATCGGAAGTGTTCCGGGTGAAATCGGGATTTTACCGGAGTACCGGGAGGTTACCGGAACCCCCCACCCCCCCGGGAGCTATATGGGCCTTAATGGGCCATAGTGGAAGAAGAGGAGAGGCAGCCAGGGCTTGGGCCGCGTGCCCCACCCCCTAGTCCGAATAGGACAAGGAGAGAGGGGGCCGGCGCCCTCCTCCTTCTCTCTCTCTCTTTTCCACCTCATGAATCCTATTCCAACTAGGATTGGGGGAGAAGTCCTACTCCCGGAGGGAGTAGGACTCCTCCTGGCGCGCCCCTCATGGCCGGCCGGCCTCCCCCCTTTAGTCCTTTATATACGGAGGCAGGGGCACCCCAGAGACACACAAGTTGATCCACGTGATCATATTATTAGCCGTGTGCGGTGCCCCCTTCCACGATAGTTCTCGATAATATTGTAGCGGAGTTTAGGCGAAGCCCTGCTGCAGTAGTACATCAAGATCGTCACCACGCTGTCGTGCTGACGGAACTCTTCCCCGACACTTTGCTGGATCGGAGTCCGGGGATCGTCATCGAGCTGAACGTGTGCTAAAACTCGGAGGTGCCGTAGTTTCGGTGCTTGATCGGTCGGACCGTGAAGACATACGACTACATCAACCAAACGCTTCCATTGTCGATCTACTAGGTATGTAGATCACACTCTCCCCTCTCATTGCTATGCATCACCATGATCTTGCGTGTGCGTAGGAAATTTTTTGAAATTACTACGTTCCCCAACAGTGGTATCAGAGCCAGGTTTTATATGTTGATGTCATATGCACGAGTAGAACACAAGTGAGTTGTGGGCGATATAAGTCATACTGCTTACCAACATGTCATACTTTGGTTCAGCGGTATTATTGGACGAAGCGGCCCGAACCGACATTACGCGTACGCTTACGCGAGACCGGTTCTCCCGACGTGCTTTGCACATAGGTGGCTTGCGGGTGACAGTTTCTCCAACTTTAGTTGAATCGAGTGTGGCTACGCCCGGTCCTTGCGAAGGTTAAAACAGCACCAACTTGACAAACTATCGTTGTGGTTTTGATGCGTAGGTAAGATTAGTTCTTGCTTAAGCCCGTAGCAACCACGTAAAACTTGCAACAACAAAGTAGAGGACGTCTAACTTGTTTTTGCAGGACATGTTGTGATGTGATATGGTCAATACATGATGCTGATTTTATTGTATGAGATGATCATGTTTTGTAACCGAGTTATCGGCAACTGGCAGGAGCCTTATGGTTGTCGTTTTATTGTATGCAATGCAATCGTGATGTAATGCTTTACTTTATCACTAAGCGGTAGCGATAGTCGTGGAAGCACAAGCTTGGCGAGATGACAACGATGCTACGATGGAGATCAAGGTGTCATGCCGGTGACGATGGTGATCACGACGGTGCTTCGGAGATGGAGATCACAAGCACAAGATGATGATGGCCATATCATATCACTTATATTGATTGCATGTGATGTTTATCTTTTTATGCATCTTATCTTGCTTTGATTGACGGTAGCATTATAAGATGATCTCTCACTAAATTATCAAGAAGTGTTCTCCCTGAGTATGCACCGTTGCGGAAGTTCTTCGTGCTGAGACACCACGTGATGATCGGGTGTGATAGGCTCTACGTTCAAATACAACGGGTGCAAAACAGTTGCACACGTGGAATACTCAGGTTATACTTGACGAGCCAAGCATATACAGATATGGCCTCGGAACACGGAGACCGAAACGTCGAGCGTGAATCATATAGTAGATATGATCAACATAGTGATGTTCACCAATGAAACTACTCCATCTCACGTGATGATCGGACATGGTTTAGTTGATTTGGATCACGTAATCACTTAGAGGATTAGAGGGATGTCTATCTAAGTGGGAGTTCTTTAAGTAAATTAACTGAACTTAAATTTATCATGAAACTTAGTACTTGATAGTATCTTGCTTGTTTATGCTTGTTTGTAGATAGATGGCTCGTGCTGTTGCTCCGTTGAATTTTAATGCGTTCCTTGAGAAAGCAAAGTTGAAAGATGATAGTAGCAATTACACGGACTGGGTCCGTAACTTGAGGATTATCCTCATTGCTGCACAGAAGAATTACGTCCTGGAAGCACCGCTGGGTGCCAGGCCTGCTGCAGGAGCAATGCCGGGTGTTATGAATGTCTGGCAGAGCAAAGCTGATGACTACTCAATAGTTTAGTGTGCCATGCTTTACGGCTTAGAATCGGGACTTCAACGACATTTTGAACGTCATGGAGCATATGAGATGTTTCAGGAGTTGAAGTTAATATTTCAAGCAAATGCCCGGATTGAGAGATATGAAGTCTCCAATAAGTTCTATAGCTGCAAGATGGAGGAGAACAGTTATGTCAGTGAGCATATACACAAAATGTCTGGGTATAATAATCACTTGATTCAATTGGGAGTTAATCTTCCAGATGCTTGCGTCATTGACAGAATTCTCCAATCACTGCCACCAAGCTACAAGAGCATCATGATGAACTATATGAAGGAAATATGCCCTATAGGCAATAATAAAGTTATTATTTATTTCCTTATAATCATGATAAATGTTTATTATTCATGCTAGAATTGTATTAACCGGAAACATAATACAAGTGTGAATACATAGACAAACAGAGTGTCACTAGTATGCCTCTACTTGACTAGCTCGTTAATCAAAGATGGTTATGTTTCCTAACCATGAACAAAGAGTTGTTATTTGATTAACGAGGTCACATCATTAGTTGAATGATCTGATTGACATGACCCATTCCATTAGCTTAGCACCCGATCGTTTAGTGTGTTGCTATTGCTTTCTTCATGACTTATACATGTTCTTATGACTATGAGATTATGCAACTCCCGTTTGCCGGAGGAACACTTTGGGTGCTACCAAACGTCACAACATAATTGGGTGATTATAAAGGAGCATTAAAGGTGTCTCCAAAGGTAGATGTTGGGTTGGCGTATTTCGAGATTAGGATTTGTCACTCCGATTGTCGGAGAGGTATCTCTGGGCCCTCTCGGTAATGCACATCACTTAAGCCTTGCAAGCATTGCAACTAGATGAGTTAGTTGCGGGATGATGTATTACAGAACGAGTAAAGAGACTTGCCGGTAACGAGATTGAACTAGGTATTGGAATACCGACGATCGAATCTCGGGCAAGTAACATACCAATGACAAAGGGAACAACGTATGTTGTTATGCGGTCTGACCGATAAAGATCTTCGTAGAATATGTAGGAGCCAATATGGGCATCTAGGTCCCGCTATTGGTTATTGACCGGAGACGTGTCTCGGTCATGTCTACATTGTTCTCGAACCCGTAGGGTCCGCACGCTTAAGGTTTCGATGACAGTTATATTATGAGTTTATGCATTTTGATATACCGAAGGTTGTTCGGAGTCCCGGATGTGATCACGGACATGACGAGGAGTCTCGAAATGGTTGATACATAAAGATTGATATATTGGAAGCCTATGTTTGGATATCGGAAGTGTTCCGGGTGAAATCGGGATTTTACCGGAGTACCGGGAGGTTACCGGAACCCCCCGGGAACCATATGGGCCTTGATGGGCCTTAGTGGAAAGGAGAAAGGGGCAGCCCAAGGTGGCCGCGCGCCTCCCCCCTTCCCCTAGTCCTATTCGGACTAGGACAGGTGGTCGACCCCCCTCTCTCTCTTTCCCCCCT
>NC_041384.1:647320338-647327235 GCF_002162155.2 Triticum dicoccoides | reverse complement strand
AATCCTACTCCCAGAGGGAGTAGGACTCTCCTGGCGCGCCTCCTATGGCCGGCCAGCCTCCCCCCTCTAGTCCTTTATATACTGAGGCAGAGGCACCCCAGAAACACACAAGTTGATCCACGTGATCTATTCCTTAGCCGTGTGCGGTGACCCCTGCCACCATAGTCCTTGATAATACTGTAGCGGAGTTTAGGCGAAGCCCTGCTGCTGTAGTGCATCAAGATCATCACCACGCTCTCGTGCTGACGGAACTCTTCCCCGACGCTTTGCTGGATCGGAGTCCGGGGATCATCATTGAGCTGAACGTGTGCTCAAACTCGGAGGTGCCGTAGTTTCGGTGCTTGATCGGTTGGATCGTGAAGACGTACGACTACTTCCTCTATGTTGTGTCATCGCTTCCGCAGTAGGTCTGCGTGGGTACGTAGACAACACTCTCCCCTCTCGTTGCAATGCATCACATGATCTTGCATGTGCGTAGGAATTTTTTTGAAATTACTACGAAACCCAACAGTGGCATTCGAGCCTAGGTTATTTATGTTGATGTTATATGCACGAGTAGAACACAAGTGAGTTATGGGCGATATAAGTCATACTGCCTACCAGCATGTCATACTTTGGTTCGGCGGCATTGTTGGACGAGACGACCCGGACCAACCTTACGCGTACGCTTATGCGAGACCGGTTCCCCCGACGTGCTTTGCACATAGGTGGCTTGCGGGCAACTGTCTCTCCAACTTTAGTTGAACCGAGTATGGCTACGCCCGGTCCTTGCGAAGGTTAAAACGGAGTCTATTTGACAAACTATCATTGTGGTTTTGATGCGTAGGTGAGATTGGTTCTTGCTTAAAGCCCGTAGCAGCCACGTAAAACTTGCAACAACAAAGTAGAGGACGTCTAACTTGTTTTTGCAGGGCATGTTGTGATGTGATATGGTCAAGACATGATGCTGAATTTTATTGTATGAGATGATCATGTTTTGTAACCGAGTTATCGGCAACTGGCAGGAGCCATATGGTTGTCGCTTTATTGTGTGCAATGAAATCGCGATGTAATGCTTTACTTTATTACTAAGTGGTAGTGATAGTCGTGGAAGCATAAGCTTGGTGAGACGACAACGATGCTACGATGGAGATCAAGGTGTCACTCCGGTGACGATGGTGATCACGACGGTGCTTCGGAGATGGAGATCACAAGCACAAGATGATGATGGCCATATCATATCACTTATATTGATTGCATGTGATGTTTATCCTTTTTATGCATCTTATCTTGCTTTGATTGACGGTAGCATTATAAGATGATCTCTCACTAAATTATCAAGAAGTGTTCTCCCTGAGTATGCACCGTTGCGAAAGTTCTTCATGCTGAGACACCACGTGATGATCGGGTGTGATAGGTTCTACGTTCAAATACAACGGGTGCAAAACAGTTGCACATGCGGAATACTTAGGTTATACTTGACGAGCCAAGCATATACAGATATGGCCTCGGAACACGGAGACCGAAAGGTCGAGCGTGAATCATATAGTAGATATGATCAACATAACGATGTTCACCATTGAAAACTACTCCATCTCACGTGATGATCGGTTATGGTTTAGTTGATTTGGATCACGTAATCACTTAGAGGATTAGAGGGATGTCTATCTAAGTGGGAGTTCTTTAATTAACTTGATTAACTGAACTTAAATTTATCATGAAACTTAGTGCCTGATTAGTATCTTGCTTGTTTATGTTTGATTGTAGATAGATGGCTCGTGCTGTTGTTCCGTTGAATTTTAATGCCTTCCTTGAGAAAGCAAAGTTGAAAGATGATGGTAGCAATTACACGGACTGGGTCCGTAACTTGAGGACTATCTTCATTGCTGCACAGAAGAATTACGTCCTGGAAGCACCGCTGGGTGCCAGGCCTGCTGCAGGAGGAACGCAAGATGTTATGAACGTCTGGCAGAGCAAAGCTGATGAGTACTCGATAGTTCAGTGTGCCATGCTTTACGGCTTAGAATCGGGACTTCAACGATGTTTTGAACGTCATGGAGCATATGAGATGTTTCAGGAGTTGAAGTTAATATTTCAAGCAAATGCCTAGATTGAGAGATATGAAGTCTCCAATAAGTTCTATAGCTGCAAGATGGAGCAGAACATTTCTGTCAGTGAGCATATACTCAAAATGTCTGGGTATAATAATCACTTGATTCAACTGGGAGTTAATCTTCCAGATGATAGCGTCATTGACAGAATTCTTCAATCACTGCCACCAAGCTACAAGAGCTTGGTGATGAACTATAATATGCAAGGGATGAACAAGACTATTCCCGAGCTCTTCGCGATGCTGAAAGCTGCGGAGGTAGAAATCAAGAAGGAGCATCAAGTGTTGATGGTCAACAAGACCACTAGTTTCAAGAAAAAGGGCAAAGGGAAGAAGAAGGGGAACTTCAAAAAGAGCGGCAAGCAAGTTGCTACTCAAGAGAAGAAACCCAAACCTAGACCTAAGCCTGAAACTGAGTGCTTCTATTGCAAGCAGACTGGTCACTGGAAGCGGAACTGCCCCAAGTATTTGGCGGATAAGAAGGATGGCAAGGTGAACAAAGGTATATGTGATATACATGTTATTGATGTGTACCTTACTAATACTCGCAGTAGCACCTGGGTATTTGATACTGGTTCTGTTGCTAATATTTGCAACTCGAAACAGGGACTACAGATCAAGCAAAGATTGGTTAAGGACGAGGTGACGATGCGCGTGGGAAACGGTTCCAAAGTCGATGTGATCGCAGTCGGCACGCTACCTCTACATCTACCTTCGAGATTAGTATTAGACCTAAATAATTGTTATTTTTTGCCAGCGTTAAGCATGAACATTATATCTAGATCTTGTTTGATGCGAGACGGTTATTCATTTAAATCAGAGAATAATGGTTGTTCTATTTATATGAGTAATATCTTTTATGGTCATGCACCTTTGAGGAGTGGTCTATACTTGTTGGATCTCGATAGTAGTAACTCACATATTCATAATGTTGAAGCCAAAAGATGCAGAGTTGATAATGATAGTGCGACTTATTTGTGGCACTGCCGTTTAGGTCATATCGGTGTAAAGCGCATGAAGAAACTCTATTCTGATGGACTTTTGGAACCACTTGATTATGAATCACTTGGTACTTGCGAACCGTGCCTCGTAGGCAAGATGACAAAAACACCGTTCTCCGGTACTATGGAGAGAGAAACAGATTTGTTGGAAATCATACATACAGATGTATGTGGTCCGATGAATATTGAGGCTCGTGGCGGATATCGTTATTTTCTCACCTTCACAGATGATTTAAGCAGATATGGGTATATCTACTTAATGAAACATAAGTCTGAAACATTTGAAAAGTTCAAAGAATTTCAGAGTGAAGTTGAAAATCATCGTAACAAGAAAATAAAGTTTCTACGATCTGATCGTGGAGGAGAATATTTGAGTTACAAGTTTGGTGTACATTCGAAAAATTGTCGAATAGTTTCGCAACTCACGCCACCCGGAACACCTCAGCGTAATGGTGTGTCCGAACGTCGTAATCGTACTTTACTGGATATGGTGCGATCTATGATGTCTCTTACTGATTTACCGCTATCGTTTTGGGGATACGCTCTAGAGACGGCCGCATTCACGTTAAATAGGGCACCATCAAAATCCGTTGAGACGACGCCTTATGAACTGTGGTTTGGCAAGAAACCAAAGTTGTCGTTTCTAAAAGTTTGGGGCTGCGATGCTTATGTGAAAAAGCTTCAACCTGATAAGCTCGAACCCAAATCAGAGAAATGTGTCTTCATAGGATATCCAAAGGAAACTATTGGATACACCTTCTATCACAGATCCGAAGGCAAGGCTTTTGTTGCTAAATTCGGAAACTTTCTGGAGAAGGAGTTTCTCTCGAAAGAAGTGAGTGGGAGGAAAGTAGAACTTGACGAGGTAACTGTACCTGCTCCCTTATTGGAAAGTAGTACATCATAGAAAACTGTTTCTGTGACACCTACACCAGTTAGTGAGGAAGCTAATGATAATGATCATGAAACTTCAGAACAAGATACTACCGAACCTCGTAGATCAACCAGAGTAAGATCCGCGCCAGAGTGGTACGGTAATCCCATTCTGGAAGTCATGCTACTAGATCATGATGAACCTACGAACTACGAAGAAGCGATGGTGAGCCCAGATTCCCCAAAGTGGCTTGAAGCCATGAAATCTGAGATGGGGTCCATGTATGAGAACAAAGTGTGGACTTTGGTTGACTTGCCTGATGATCGGCAAGCAATTGAGAATAAATGGATCTTCAAAAAGAAGACTGACGCTGACGGTAATATTACTGTCTACAAAGCTCGACTTGTTGCAAAAGGTTTTCGGCAAGTTCAAGGGATTGACTACGATGAGACCTTCTCACCCGTAGAGATGCTTAAGTCTGTCCGAATCATGTTAGCAATTGCCGCATTTTATGATTATGAAATTTGGCAGATGGATGTCAAAACTGCATTCCTGAATGGATTTCTGGAAGAAGAGTTGTATATGATGCAACCAGAAGGTTTTGTCGATCCAAAGGGAGCTAACAAAGTGTGCAAGTTCCAGCGATCCATTTATGGACTGGTGCAAGCCTCTCGGAGTTGGAATAAATGTTTTGATAGTGTGATCAAAGCATTTGGTTTTATACAGACTTTTGGAGAAGCCTGTATTTACAAGAAAGTGAGTGGGAGCTCTGTAGCATTTCTAATATTATATGTGGATGACATATTGCTGATTGGAAATGATATAGAATTTCTGGATAGCATAAAAGGATACTTGAATAAGAGTTTTTCAATGAAAGACCTCGGTGAAGCTGCTTACATATTAGGCATTAAGATCTATAGAGATAGATCAAGACGCTTAATTGGACTTTCACAAACAACATACCTTGACAAAATTTTGAAGAAGTTCAAAATGGATCAAGCAAAGAAAGGATTCTTGCCTGTGTTACAAGGTGTGAAATTGAGTAAGACTCAATGCCCGACCACTGCAGAAGATAGAGAGAATATGAAAGATATTCCCTATGCATCAGCAATAGGATCTATCATGTATGCAATGCTGTGTACCAGACCTGATGTGTGCCTTGCTATAAGTCTAGCAGGGAGGTACCAAAGTAATCCTGGAGTGGATCACTGGACAGCGGTCAAGAACATCCTGAAATACCTGAAAAGGACTAAGGATATGCTTCTCGTATATGGAGGTGACAAAGAGCTCGTCGTAAAAGGTTACGTTGATGCAAGCTTTAACACTGATCCGGACGATTCTAAATCGCAAACCGGATACTTGTTTACATTAAACGGTGGAGCTGTCAGTTGGTGCAGTTCTAAACAAAGTGTCGTAGCGGGATCTACATGTGAAGCGGAGTACATAGCTGCTTCGGAAGCAGCAAACGAAGGAGTCTGGATGAAGGAGTTCATATCCGATCTAGGTGTCATACCTAGTGCATCGGGTCCAATGAAAATCTTTTGTGACAATACTGGTGCAATTGCCTTGGCAAAGGAATCCAGATTTCACAAGAGGACCAAGCACATCAAGAGACGCTTCAATTCCATCCGGGATCTAGTCCAGGTGGGAGACATAGAGATTTGCAAGATACATACGGATCTGAATGTTGGAGACCCATTGACTAAGCCTCTTCCACGAGCAAAACATGATCAGCACCAAGGCTCCATGGGTGTTAGAATCATTACAATGTAATCTAGATTATTGACTCTAGTGCAAGTGGGAGACTGAAGGAAATATGCCCTAGAGGCAATAATAAAGTTATTATTTATTTCCTTATAATCATGATAAATGTTTATTATTCATGCTAGAATTGTATTAACCGGAAACATAATACATGTGTGAATACATAGACAAACAGAGTGTCACTAGTATGCCTCTACTTGACTAGCTCGTTAATCAAAGATGGTTATGTTTCCTAACCATGAACAAAGAGTTGTTATTTGATTAACGAGGTCACATCATTAGTTGAATGATCTGATTGACATGACCCATTCCATTAGCTTAGCACCCGATCGTTTAGTGTGTTGCTATTGCTTTCTTCATGACTTATACATGTTCCTATGACTATGAGATTATGCAACTCCCGTTTGCCGGAGGAACACTTTGGGTGCTACCAAACGTCACAACGTAACTGGGTGATTATAAAGGAGCATTACAGGTGTCTCCAAAGGTAGATGTTGGGTTGGCGTATTTCGAGATTAGGATTTGTCACTCCGATTGTCGGAGTGGTATCTCTGGGCCCTCTCGGTAATGCACATCACTTAAGCCTTGCAAGCATTGCAACTAGATGAGTTAGTTGCGGGATGATGTATTACAGAACGAGTAAAGAGACTTGCCGGTAACGATATTGAACTAGGTATTGGAATACCGACGATTGAATCTCGGGCAAGTAGCATACCAATGACAAAGGGAACAACGTATGTTGTTATGCGGTCTGACCGATAAAGATCTTCGTAGAATATGTAGGAGCCAATATGGGCATCCAGGTCCCGCTATTGGTTATTGACCGGAGACGTGTCTCGGTCATGTCTACATTGTTCTCGAACCCGTAGGGTCCGCACGCTTAAGGTTTCGATGACAGTTATATTATGAGTTTATGCATTTTGATATACCGAAGGTTGTTCGGAGTCCCGGATGTGATCACGGACATGACGAGGAGTCTCGAAATGGTCGAGACATAAAGATTGATATATTGGAAGCCTATGTTTGGATATCGGAAGTGTTCCGGGTGAAATCGGGATTTTACCGGAGTACCGGGAGGTTACCGGAACCCCCCGGGAACCATATGGGCCTTGATGGGCCTTAGTGGAAAGGAGAAAGGGGCAGCCCAAGGTGGCCGCGCGCCTCCCCCC
>NC_041384.1:647307354-647320091 GCF_002162155.2 Triticum dicoccoides | reverse complement strand
GGATTGGGGGGGGGGGAATCCTACTCCCAGAGGGAGTACGACTCTCCTGGCGCGCCTCCTATGGACGGCCAGCCTCCCCCCTCTAGTCCTTTATATACTGAGGCAGAGGCACCCCAGAAACACACAAGTTGATCCACGTGATCTATTCCTTAGCCGTGTGCGGTGCCCCCTGCCACCATAGTCCTCGATAATACTGTAGTGGAGTTTAGGCGAAGCCCTGCTGCTGTAGTGCATCAAGATCGTCACCACGCCGTCGTGCTGACGGAACTCTTCCCCGAAGCTTTGCTGGATCGGAGTCCGGCGATCATCATCGAGCTGAACGTGTGCTCGAACTCGGAGGTGCCGTAGTTTCGGTGCTTGATCGGTTGGATCGTGAAGACGTACGACTACTTCCTCTACGTTGTGTCATCGCTTCCGCAGTCGGTCTGCGTGGGTACGTAGACAACACTCTCCCCTCTCGTTGCAATGCATCACATGATCTTGCGTGTGCGTAGGAAATTTTTTGAAATTACTATGAAACCCAACACTATAATATGCAAGGGATGAATAAGACTATTCCCGAGCTCTTCGCAATGCTGAAAGCTGCGAAGGTAGAAATCAAGAAGGAGCATCAAGTGTTGATGGTCAACAAGACGACTAGTTTCAAGAAAAAGGTCAAAGGGAAGAAGAAGGGAAACTTCAAAAAGAACGGCAAGCAAGTTGCTACTCAAGAGAAGAAACCGAAACCTGGACCTAAGCCTGAAACTGAGTGCTTCTATTGCAAGCAGACTGGTCACTGGAAGCGGAACTGCCCCAAGTATTTGGCGGATAAGAAGGATGGCAAGGTGAACAAAGGTATATGTGATATACATGTTATTGATGTGTACCTTACTAATGCTCGCAGTAGCACCTGGGTATTTGATACTGGTTCTGTTGCTAATATTTGCAACTCGAAACAGGGACTACGGATTAACCGAAGATTGGCTAAGGATGAGGTGACGATGCGCGTGGGAAACGGTTCCAAAGTCGATGTGATCGCGGTCGGCACGCTACCTCTACATCTACCTTCGGGATTAATATTAGACATAAATAATTGTTATTTGGTGCCAGCGTTAAGCATGAACATTATATCTGGATCTTGTTTGATGCGAGACGGTTATTCATTTAAATCAGAGAATAATGGTTGTTCTATTTATATGAGTAATATCTTTTATGGTCATGCACCCTTGAAGAGTGGTCTATTCTTGTTGAATCTCGATAGTAGTAACACACATATTCATAATGTTGAAGCCAAAAGATGCAGAGTTGATAATGATAGTGCAAATTATTTGTGGCACTGCCGTTTAGGTCATATCGGTGTAAAGCGCATGAAGAAACTCCATACTGATGGACTTTTGGAGCCACTTGATTATGAATCACTTGGTACTTGCGAACCGTGCCTCATGGGCAAGATGACTAAAACACCGTTCTCCGGTACTATGGAGAGAGCAACAGATTTATTGGAAATCATACATATAGATGTATGTGGCCCGATGAATATTGAGGCTCGTGGCGGATATCGTTATTTTCTCACCTTCACAGATGACTTAAGCAGATATGGGTATATCTACTTAATGAAACATAAGTCTGAAACATTTGAAAAGTTCAAAGAATTTCAGAGTGAAGTTGAAAATCATCGTAAAAAGAAAATAAAGTTTCTATGATCTGATCGTGGAGGAGAATATTTGAGTTACGAGTTTGGTGTACATTTGAAAAATTGTGGAATAGTTTCGCAACTCACGCCACCCGGAACACCACAGCATAATGGTGTGTCCGAACGTCGTAATCGTACTTTACTAGATATGGTGCGATCTATGATGTCTCTTACTGATTTACCGCTATCGTTTTGGGGATACGCTCTAGAGACGGCCGCATTCACGTTAAATAGGGCACCATCAAAATCTGTTGAGACGACGCCTTATGAACTGTGGTTTGGCAAGAAAACAAAGTTGTCGTTTCTGAAAGTTTGGGGCTGCGATGCTTATGTGAAAAAGCTTCAACCTGATAAGCTCGAACCCAAATCAGAGAAATGTGTCTTCATAGGATATCCAAAGGACACTATTGGATACACCTTCTATCACAGATCCGAAGGCAAGACTTTTGTTGCTAAATTCGGAAACTTTCTAGAGAAGGAGTTTCTCTCGAAAGAAGTGAGTGGGAGGAAAGTAGAACTTGACGAGGTAACTGTACCTGCTCCCTTATTGGAAAGTAGTACATCATAGAAAACTGTTTCTGTGACACCTACACCAGTTAGTGAGGAAGCTAATGATAATGATCATGAAACTTCAGAACAAGATACTACCGAACCTCGTAGATCAACCAGAGTAAGATCCGCGCCAGAGTGGTACGGTAATCCCATTCTGGAAGTCATGCTACTAGATCATGATGAACCTACGAACTACGAAGAAGCGATGGTGAGCCCAGATTCCCCAAAGTGGCTTGAAGCCATGAAATCTGAGATGGGATCCATGTATGAGAACAAAATATGGACTTTGGTTGACTTGCCCGATGATCGGCGAGCAATTGAGAATAAATGGATCTTCAAGAAGAAGACTGACATTGATGGTAATATTACTGTCTACAAACCTCGACTTGTCGCAAAAGGTTTTCGGCAGGTTCAAGGGATTGACTACAATGAGACCTTCTCACCCGTAGTGATGCTTAAGTCTGTCCGAATCATGTTAGCAATTGCCGCATTTTATGATTATGAAATTTGGCAGATGGATGTCAAAACTGCATTCCTGAATGGATTTCTGGAAGAAGAGTTGTATATGATGCAACCAGAAGGTTTTGTCGATCCAAAGGGTGCTAACAAAGTGTGCAAGCTCCAGCGATCCATTTATGGACTGGTGCAAGCCTCTCGGAGTTGGAATAAACGTTTTGATAGTGTGATCAAAGCATTTGGTTTTATACAGACTTTTGGAGAAGCCTGTATTCACAAGAAAGTGAGTGGGAGCTCTGTAGCATTTCTGATATTATATGTGGATGACATATTACTAATTGGAAATGATGTAGAATTTCTGGATAGCATAAAGGGATACTTAAATAAGAGTTTTTTAATGAAAGACCTCGGTGAAGCTGCTTACATATTAGGCATTAAGATCTATAGAGATAGATCAAGACGCTTAATTGGACTTTCACAAACCACATACCTTGACAAAATTTTGAAGGAAGTTCAAAATGGATCAAGCAAAGAAAGGGTTCTTGTCTGTGTTACAAGGTGTGAAGTTGAGTAAGACTCAATGCCCGACCACTGCAGAAGATAGAGAGAATATGAAAGATGTTCCCTATGCTTCAGCCATAGGCTCTATCGTGTATGCAATGCTGTGTACCAGACCTGATGTGTGCCTTGCTATAAGTCTAGCAGGGAGGTACCAAAGTAATCCAGGAGTGGATCACTGGACAGCGGTCAAGAACATCCTGAAATACCTGAAAAGGACTAAGGATATGTTTCTCATATATGGAGGTGACAAAGAGATCATCGTAAAAGGTTACGTTGATGCAAGCTTTGACACTGATCCGGACGATTCTAAATCGCAAACCGGATACGTGTTTACATTAAACGGTGGAGCTGTCAGTTGGTGCAGTTCTAAACAAAGCGTTGTAGCGGGATCTACATGTGAAGCGGAGTACATAGCTGCTTCGGAAGCAGCAAATGAAGGAGTCTGGATGAAGGAGTTCATATCCGATCTAGGTGTCATACCTAGTGCATCGGGTCCAATGAAAATCTTTTGTGATAATACTGGTGCAATTGCCTTGGCAAAGGAATCCAGATTTCACAAGAGAACCAAGCACATCAAGAGACGCTTCAATTCCATCCGGGATCTAGTCCTGGTGGGAGACATAGAGATTTGCAAGATACATACGGATCTGAATGTTGCAGACCCGTTGACTAAGCCTCTTCCACGAGCAAAACATGATCAGCACCAAGGCTCCATGGGTGTGAGAATCATTACTGTGTAATCTAGATTATTGACTCTAGTGCAAGTGGGAGACTGAAGGAAATATGCCCTAGAGGCAATAATAAAGTTATTATTTATTTCCTTATATCATGATAAATGTTTATTATTCATGCTAGAATTGTATTAACCGGAAACATAATACATGTGTGAATACATAGACAAACAGAGTGTCACTAGTATGCCTCTACTTGACTAGCTCGTTAATCAAAGATGGTTATGTTTCCTAACCATAAACAAGGAGTTGTTATTTGATTAACGGGATCACATCATTAAGTGAATGATCTGATTGACATGACCCATTCCATTAGCTTAGCACCCGATCGTTTAGTATGTTGCTATTGGTTTCTTCATGACTTATACATGTTCATGTAACTATGAGATTATGCAACTCCCGTTTACCGGAGGAACACTTTGGGTGCTACCAAACGTCACAACGTAACTGGGTGATTATAAAGGAGTACTACAGGTGTCTCCAAAGGTACATGTTGGGTTGGCGTATTTCGAGATTAGGTTTTGTCACTCCGATTGTCGGAGAGGTATCTCTGGGCCCTCTCGGTAATGCACATCACTTAAGCCTTGCAAGCATTGCGACTAATGAGTTAGTTGTGGGATGATGTATTACAGAACGAGTAAAGAGACTTGCCAATAACAAGATTGAACTAGGTATGGGATACCGACGATCGAATCTCGGGCAAGTAACATACCGATGACAAAGGGAACAACGTATGTTGTTATGCGGTCTGACCGATAAAGATCCTCATAGAATATGTAGGAGCCAATATGGGCATCCAGGTCCCGCTATTGGTTATTTACCGGAGACGTGTCTCGGTCATGTCTACATTGTTCTTGAACCCGTAGGGTCCGCATGCTGAAGGTTACGATGACAGTTATATTATGAGTTTATGCATTTTGATGTACCGAAGTTTGTTCAGAGTCCCAGATGTGATCACGGACATGACGAGGAGTCTCGAAATGGTCGAGACATAAAGATTGATATATTGTAAGCCTATGTTTGGATATCGGAAGTGTTCCGGGTGAAATCGGGATTTTACCGGAGTACCGGGAGGTTACCGGAACCCCCCCCGGGAGCTATATGGGCCTTAATGGGCCATAGTGGAAGAAGAGGAGAGGCAGCCAGGGCTTGGGCCGCGCGCCCCTCCCCCCTTTTCCGAATAGGACAAGGAGAGAGGGGGCCGGCGCCCTCCTCCTTCTCTCTCTCTCTTTTCCACCTCATGAATCCTATTCTAGCTAGGATTGGGGGAGAAGTCCTACTCCCGGAGGGAGTAGGACTCCTCCTGGCGCGCTCCTCATGGCCGGCCGGCCTCCCCCCTTTAGTCCTTTATATACGGAGGCAGGGGCACCCCAGAGACACACAAGTTGATCCACGTGATCATATTCTTAGCCGTGTGCGGTGCCCCCTTCCATGATAGTTCTCGATAATATTGTAGCGGAGTTTAGGCGAAGCCCTGCTGCAGTAGTACATCAAGATCATCACCACGCCGTCGTGCTGACGGAAATCTTCCCCGACACTTTGCTGGATCGGAGTCCGGGGATCGTCATCAAGCAAAACGTGTGCTAAAACTCGGAGGTGCCGTAGTTTTGGTGCTTGATCGGTCGGGCCGTGAAGACGTACGACTACATCAACCAAACGCTTCCGTTGTCGATCTACTAGGTATGTAGATCACACTCTCCCCTCTCGTTGCTATGCATCACCATGATCTTGCGTGTGCGTAGGAATTTTTTTGAAATTACTACGTTCCCCAACACTCCCCCCATGGCGCGCCACCCCTAGGGCCGGCCTCCTCCTCCTCCCCTCCTTTATATACTTGGGCGAGGGGCACCCCAACGGCACAATAATTGTTCTCTTAGCCATGTGCGGTGCCTCACTCCACAATTTACTCCTCCGACCATAGCGTCGTAGTGCTTAGGCGAAGCCCTGCACGGGGATCACATCATCATCACTATAAGTGCATCTAGTGCCCCTTAGTGATTTTGGTGTATTGAAGACTTATAGGTTAAGGGACTAATGCGTGTGTGAGTGTACACAGGTCTATAAGTCTATGAGGAGTTTGATATTTACAGGAAAAGTCGACCCCTGAAAATGAACATCTTCGACTGAAGATTTTGGTATTTCTGAAGACTTTCATGAAGACTTTGAAAGTGAAGAAATTGGTGTGTCCGTGAAGACTTGATATTCATGTGAGAAATATGAAGCTTGAAGACTTTCGTGTTCATAGTTTTGTTTTTCTCTTTCTTGAGTCACAGAAAACACCATACTGTTAAAGGGGTCGAGGAAATACTAAGGAAAAATTTCCATGTGATGGTCAACTCAAAATCCTACACCTACCAATCCCTTTGAGTGAAGCCATTGGAAATCTCATACAGTTCAATCAATTTCTTCAATGACAGAGACGAAGTTCTTCTGGTCTTTGAGGAATTTGTCCTCACTGAGGAGTTAGGAATTCGCTAGTGCGGATTGCCTACATAGTGAGGAACATGGTAGCCCTAAGGATTTTGCTACTCAAAATTCCGACCGTTGTTGTGCTATGCGCCAGCTGTTCCAAAATATCTATCCACCTAACGGTCATATCATTGAAGGGCATTTATGTCTTATCATGTCGGGCTACTCCCTAGGCTATAAATAGCCGCCCCCTACAACCACTAGCTGGTTGGCTGCTCCAAGAGAAACTGACACTTGTCATTTGAGAGCAACCCATCCTCCGAGGACTTTGAGCGAAAATCATCAAGTGAGGAAAAACCAAAAACCCAAAACCCAAACACCTACAAACCCCAACTGATTGAGCATCACTAAAGAGATTGATCCTGAGTGGATCCGACGCTTGTTACCTTTGAAGACTGTGCTTCTTCTAGACGGTTAGGCATCATGGTCTAGAGCATCCAAGAGGAATTGTGGATCGCCGAGTGACCAAGTTTGTGAAGGTTTGGAAGTCGCGTGAAGACTTACCACGAGTGATTGGACGAGGTCTGTGTGACCTTAGTGCAAGGAGAATACGATGAGGACTGGGTGTCTTGGACTAAGTGTCCTTGACTGGGTGTCCGGGACTGTGTGTCCTCGAGTTTAAATACTCAGCCGCTCCAACCAGACGTACAACTGAGACAACAGTTGGAACTGGTCTACCAAATCATTGTCTTCACCGAGCTTACTGGTTATATTTCCTCAACTCTTTCATTTCCTCATAACTATGATGTATGTTTGTTCATATCTGTGTTTGAAGACTTTGACTGAAGACTTTCTCAATTTCCTCAGTTCAATTTCTTCAGTCTGTTTGTCTTCATCCTGTGTTATCCTGTGATTACGCTTCCTGTACTCTGTGCCTGTCTTCATTTCATCATGATGACTATGCTTGTATTCTGCTGTGTTTACTTTTGAGTACTTATTCCGCTGCTAGTAGTTCTTCACTAAGGAATTTCCTCACCGGCAAATTCCTCGGTGAAGAATTTCGTAAAAATCGCCTATTCACCCTCCCTCTAGTCGATATAACGCACTTTCAATTGGTATCAGAGCAAGGTACTCCCTTGTTCTATGTGATTTTGGTTTAACCGCCTGGAGTTGTAGTTATGTTGACCACAGGTATGATCAAGGTTTTTGCTGGGTGTCCTACCTTCGATGGGACGGACTACCCCTACTGGAAGAATAAGATGCGAATGCATCTTGAAGCAATTGATAACAATCTCTGGTATGTCGTGGAAAATGGTGTTCCCTCAGTCACACTTTCTCTGAATGCTGCCGATGTGAAGAGATTCAAGCAACTCGACTCTCAAGCGAAGAATATCATATGTGGCCATCTGAGCAAAGGACAGTATGGCAGAGTGAGTGCTTTGGAAACAGCGAAGCTTATCTGGGACAGGTTGTCCAAAGTGAATGAAGGAGTCTCAACTCAGAGTGACTCTCGAGTTGATGTTCTTCGCAATCTCTTCAACCGCTTCAAAAGACTCGACAATGAAAATGTTCAACAAACCTTCGATCGCCTCACTGACATCTCAAATGAGCTTCAAGCACTTGGTGCCACTGACATCACTGACCATGAGGTGGTGAAGAAATTGCTGAGATCGCTTGATTCCTCATTTGACACTCTGGCATTGATGATACAAGAACGTGCTGATTACAAGTCACTTGATCCCGCTGATATTCTCGAGAGGCTAAATACTCATGAGTTCCAACTTGCTGAAAAGAGAGATCTCTATGGTTCAAGCTATGGCAGAACACGTGCACTGAAGGCCAAGGCAGTATATGAGTCCGAAGATGAAGACTCTGGTAGCAGCCTTGGTGATCCTGAAGAACTGAGCCATGATCTGGCTCTGCTAGTGAAGAAGTTCCAAAAGTTCTCAAGACATGGTCGCCTTGGAAGATCCTCAAGGAGCAATGATTCCTCATCCAGTGACTACAAGAAGAGGCTCTGTCACAAATGCAAGAAACCTGGACATTTCATTCAAGATTGTCCTCAGTGGGAAAAGGAATCAAAGAAGAAGAAATACAAGGATTATAGTTCTGATGATGCAAAGAAAAAGAAGAAATCCACAAAATCCTCATCATAAAAATCCTCCAAGCCTTCATATCACAAGAAGAGCATCTCCAAGAAGGGCAGGGCATTCATTGGCAAGGAAATGGACTCTGAGGCTGAATCTGAAGAAAATGAGGAAGAGGAGTCATCTGAGGAGTCCGAATCCGGAGTGGCGAGCCTTGCTCTCGCTACTGCATTCGTCAGCAAGTCTATCTTCAACACTGAAGAAAATGACCTCACTAACAAGGCTGATGAAGGCGATGATGACTACGCTCCCACCTATTGCTTCATGGCAAAGGGTGCCAAGGTACTCAAATATACCTCCTCTGAATCAAGTGAGAATGAATCTGATGAAAATCTTAAACCCAGCTATTCTAAACTGGCTAAGATTGCTATAAAACAACAAAGGGCTTTAGAAAAGGTTCAAAACATGCTAAATAAAAGTGATGATATGTTGGGTGAAGAAATGGATCGCACCGAAACTTTGACTGAAAATCTTCAGAGACTTTAGTCCAAGCTTGACAAACTTCAAAGTCATCATAACACTCTCTTATCGGATCATGAGAAGCTTTTTTATGAATTTCTTCAAAGAAAGCAAGACCTTGAGAAGCTAAGAGTGAGTTATGAAGATCTTCAGAAGGAGCATGATTCATTACTTGCTCAACAAATCAGCGCATCTCAGGAAGAATTTGTTCCTCCATGCTTGAAGTGCATTGAACGTGAATCTGCTAATTATTCACCTGAATGTTCAAATGCTGCTAATGTTTCAAATTCTTCACATGCCTCTGCTATCACTAATTCCTCATCTAAGGACATTGCTAGTATCACTGACAATGTAGGGCTGAAGGAATTGTACACGACAGACATGTACAAAAGCCTCAAAGGGCATCAGGCTCTTTGTGATGTGCTTAAAAAGCAGATCCTCAACAGGAACCCTAGGAAAGAGGGTATCGCCTTTGAGAGAAAACTCAATGCTGATGGTACATATTGGAAGCCTGAGCAGTACCCCAAAACTACATGGGTTGCTGCAAAGGGACCTCCAGTTGATCCATCTAACTTATCTGGATTTGCATGTGAATCTCCTCATTCTGATGATGAGTCAATTGACTCCAACTATAAGCTATTCAAAAATCAGAATGGTGAGGTATTTGCTAGATATGTTGGCACTAACTGCAGGAACGGCTCCCCTATGCAGAAAATCTGGGTTCCCAAAAGATGTCTTGAAAATCTTCAGATGAATGTCATCATGACACCACCTGTGAAGAATAGGAACCCCAGATCAAATTCTTCATATGGACCAAATTCCTCATATGGATCAAAGTCCTCACATGAACATCATCATGCTAATCCGTCTGTTTCACAGGGAAGATCTAAGGATTATGGATATGTGCATTATTCTTCAAATCATTATGTCCATAAGTCCTCAAAGAATTTCTCTGCATACTCTTATGCTTACTCTAACCCCTCTTATGTGAAACGAGATGGACTGGCTTCTATGCCATCCTTCTCGTATGAAGCTTGCAGAATGATGAACTCTTTGCCACCCCTTCAGATGTGGGTGGTGAAGAAAAAGAACTAATCTCTTCTGCAGGGTCAGGTCTCCAGACGCACATAATCATATGAATAATTTGCTGGAGACCTGAGCATGCCTGATAGGACGCAAGCTAATCATGAAGAAATGAACTTTCATTTCTCACATCCTCATATTGCTTTATCAGTTCTCTTACTTGATGAATACAAAACGCCTCGTCGTTTTTGGACTGAGGCAATTGATACTGCGTGCCACATCATCAACAGAGTATATCTTCACAAATTCTTCAAAAAGACTGCCTATGAACTCCTCACTGATAAGAAACCCAATGTAAGTTATTTCAAAGTCTTCGGTGCTAAATGTTGGATTAGAGATCCTCATCACAACTCAAAATTTGCACCGAAAGCACATGAAGGTTTTATGCTTGGTTACGGAAAGGACTCGCACACCTACAGATTCTTCAACAACGTTCTTCACAAAGTTGTTGAAACTATAGATGTGCGGTTCGATGAAACTAATGGCTCGCAAAGAGAGCACCTACCTACTGTGATA
Source organism: Triticum dicoccoides (assembly GCF_002162155.2). Taxonomy (NCBI): domain Eukaryota; kingdom Viridiplantae; phylum Streptophyta; class Magnoliopsida; order Poales; family Poaceae; genus Triticum; species Triticum dicoccoides. The sequence goes on along the minus strand of NC_041384.1, from coordinate 647,309,505 downwards.
GATGAACCAACACCTGAGGAGACTATCAAGTTCAAGGCTACTAAGGATGTCATTCCTACTGAAGAATCTGCTAAAGAATTCAATCCAGAACATGAAGAATGTCGAGCTAATGCACCTGAAGAAAATGCTGAAGAAAATGGTGTTGAAGAAAATGGTGTTGAAGAAAACGCTGATCAAATTCTTCAACGACAACCAGCTCATCCTCGCATTGCAAAAGAAGTGCAAATTGAAAAGATTATCAATGACATCAAAGCGCCAGGTCCTCTCACACGCTCAAAAGCTTCACATTTGTCTAACTTTTGTGGGCAGTATGCTTTTGTCTCTATTATAGAGCCCACTAAGGTAGATGAAGCATTTCTGGAGCCTGAGTGGATTCAGGCCATGCAAGAAGAATTACATCAGTTCGAGCTCAACAATGTCTGGGAACTGGTCAAACGTCCAGATCCTCGCAAGCACAATATCATCAGCACAAAGTGGATCTACCGCAACAAGCAAGATGAAAATGGCCTTGTAGTGAGGAATAAGGCACGACTTGTAGCTCAAGGCTACACACAGGTTGAAGGAATTGATTTCGATGAAACTTTTGCACCTGTTGCTAGACTTGAGGCTATTCGCATATTACTTGCTTATGCTAACCATCATGATATCACTCTATATCAAATGGATGTGAAAAGTGCATTCCTCAATGGTAAGCTTGAGGAAGAAGTATATGTTGCTCAACCCCCAGGTTTTGAAGATCCAAAGAATCCTGACAAAGTCTTCAGACTCAACAAGGCCCTCTATGGCCTCAAGCAGGCCCCACGGGCTTGGTATGATACTTTGAAGGAACTTTTCATGAAGAAAGGCTTCAAACCCGGTTCACTCGACCCTACTCTTTTCACTAAATCTTATGATGGTGAATTGTTTGTGTGCCAAGTATATGTTGATGATATTATCTTTGGCTGTACTGACCAACGTTATAGTGATGAATTTGCCTATATGATGAGTGAAGAATATCAAATGTCTAGTATGGGAGAGTTGAAATTCTTCTTAGGTCTTCAAATTCGTCAACAACACAATGGCATATTAATATCTCAGGAGAAATACCTCAAGGATGTACTGAGGAAATTCGGCATGCAAGATTGCAAAGGCGTCAAAATTCCTATGCCCACAAATGGCCATCTGTGCACTAATGAAAATGGTATTGACTTTGATCATAAGGTATACCGCTCCATGATAGGTTCCTTATTATACTTATGTGCATCTAGGCCAGATATAATGCTTAGTGTTTGCATGTGTGCCCGATTTCAAGCTGCACCGAAGGAATCACACCATAAGGCTGTGAAGTATATTCTTCGATATCTAGCTCACACACCAACACTTGGATTATGGTACCCCAAGGGCTCGGCTTTTGATCTTGTTGGATATTCTGACTCTGACTATGCTGGTGATCGTGTGGATCGCAAGTCAACATCTGGTACATGTCATTTCCTCGGACGATCTTTGGTCTGTTAGTTCTCGAAGAAACAGAACTTCGTATCACTATCTACTGCTGAAGCTGAGTACATTGCCGCTGGTTCTTGCTGTGCCCAATTGCTATAGATGAAGCAAACTCTCAAGGACTACGGCGTCAACATGAAGAATGTACCTCTCTTCTGTGACAATGAGAGTGCCATCAAGATTGCTCACAACCCAGTTCAGCACTCGAAGACAAAGCACATTCAGATTCGTCATCATTTTCTTCGTGATCATGTGTTGAAGGGCGACATTTCTATTGAGCATGTGAAGACTGAAGAACAGCTAGCCAATATCTTCACAAAGCCCTTGGATGAGAAGAGATTTAGCAAGTTGCGACGTGAGCTAAATATCTTAGAGTCTTCGAATGTTCTTTGAAAAGGACACTCATCCTAACACTTATGCAAAATTGATGACTTAGATGTGCAACACATGAAGAAACGTTTTACTTTAATCAATGAAGAATAACACTCTTAGTGTGAAGAAATTAACGAAGAATTTGATTCTCAGAACCCTACGATAATTGTACGCGGTGTCTGAAATCATCATTCTTATACGGTGGGTCACGCCACCACCAAAAGTTGAATTTCCTCAAATTATTCATATTCTTCAACTTTGCATAGTCTTCACTGGTTCCGTCGTTTTTCTTCATTGGCT
>NC_041384.1:647299034-647307163 GCF_002162155.2 Triticum dicoccoides | reverse complement strand
AGTTTATGTCCTCTACAACATTCACTTATTGCTATTTCTTCAAGTTGGTTTTCTGCTAACTGAATGTGATCGGACCCTTCCCCTCTATGCTATACTCAAGCCAATCTGTTCACAAACTTTTCATGTGCGTTTTATTTGAAACTCGTTCAAAATCTTCACTGTGTCCTTGTCAGCTGAAGAAATTGCGAACGGAACTTTAAAATCTATCTTTTCTAAATTTTCGGCTTTGCCGCTCAAACCGTTCTGCATCCCATGATACACTTATCCACTCACCCATGATCTAACACGATCTCCACCTCTCACTACGTGGGTGACACATGTCATGCGAATGAGAAGGGTCAGGGGGGCACCCCAATGGCACAATAATTGTTCTCTTAGCCATGTGCGGTGCCTGACTCCACAGTTTACTCCTCCGGCCATAGCGTCGTAGTGCTTAGGCGAAGCCCTGCGCGGGGATCACATCATCATCACTGTAAGTGCATCTAGTGCCCCTTAGTGATTTTGGTGTATTGAAGACTTATAGGTTAAGGGACTAATGCTTGTGTGAGTGTACACAGGTCTATAAGTCTATGAGGAGTTTGATATTTACAGGAAAAGTCGACCCCTAAAAATGAACATCTTCGACTGAAGATTTTGGTATTTCTGAAGACTTTCATGAAGACTTTCAAAGTGAATAAATTGGTGTGTCCATGAAGACTTGATATTCATGCGAGAAATATGAAGCTTGAAGACTTTCGTGTTCATAGTTTTGTTTTTCTCTTTCTTGAGTCATAGGAAACACCGTACTGTTAAAAGGGGGTCGAGGAAATACTAAGGAAAAATTTCCATGTGATGCTCAACTCAAAATCCTACACCTACCAATCCCTTCGAGTGAAGCCATTGGAAATCTCATACAGTTCAGTCAATTTCTTCAATGACAGAGACTAAGTTCTTCTGGTCTCTGAGGAATTTGTCCTGACTGAAGAGTTAGGAATTCGTCAGTGCGGATTGCCTACACAGTGAGGAACATGATAGCCCTGAGGATTTTGCTACTCAAAATTCTGACCGTTGCTGTGCTATGCGCCACCTGTTCCAAAATATCTATCCACCTAACGGTCATATCATTGAAGGGCATTTATGTCTTATCATGTCGGGCTGCTCCCTAGGCTATAAATAGCCGCCCCCTACAACCACTAGCTGGTTGGCTGCTCCGAGAGAAACTGACACTTGTCATTTGAGAGCAACCCATCCTCCGAGGACTTTGAGAAAAAATCATCAAGTAAGGAAAAACCAAAAACCCAAAACCCAAACACCTACAAACCCCAAGTGATTGAGCATCACTGAAGAGATTGATCCTGAGTGGATCCGACGCTTGTTACCTTTGAAGACTGTGCTTCTTCCAGACGGTTAGGCGTCATGATCTAGAGCATCCAAGAGGAATTGTGGATCGCCGAGTGACCAAGTTTGTGAAGGTTTGGAAGTCGCCTGAAGACTTACCATGAGTGATTGGACGAGGTCTGTGTGACCTTAGTTCAAGGAGAATACGGTGAGGACTGGGTGTCTTGGACTAAGTGTCCTTAACTGGGTGTCTGGGACTGTGTGTCCTCGAGTTTAAATACTCAGCCACTCCAACCAGACGTACAACTGAGACAACAGTTGGAACTGGTCTACCAAATTATTGTCTTCACCGAGCTTACTGGTTCTATTTCCTCAACTCTTTCATTTCCTCATAATTGTGCTGTATGTTTGTTCATATCTGTGTTTGAAGACTTTGACAGAAGACTTTCCCAATTTCCTCAGTTCAATTTCTTCAGTCTGTTTGTTTTCATCTTGTGTTATCCTGTGATTACGCTTCCTGTACTCTGTGCATGTCTTCATTTCATCATGATGACTATGTTTGTATTCTGTTCTGTTTACTTTTGAGTATTTATTCCGCTGCTAGTAGTTCTTCGCTAAGGAATTTCCTCACCAGCAAATTCCTCAGTGAAGAATTTCGTAAAAATCGCCTATTCACCCCCCTCTAGTCGATATAACGCACTTTCAATCACCGTCACCACGCCGTCGTGCTGACGAAACTCTCCCTCGACCCTCTACTGGATCAAGAGTTCGAGTGACGTCATCGAGCTGAACGTGTGCTGAACACAGAGGTGTCGTACGTTCGGTACTTGGATCAGTTGGATCGTGAAGACGTTCGACTACATCAACCGCGTTAACCTAGTGCTTCCGCTTTCGGTCTACGAGAGAGTACGTGGACACACTCTCTCCCTCTCGTTGCTATGCATCTCCTAAATAGATCTTGCGTGATTGTAGGATTTTTTTTTGAAATTGCATGCTACATTCCCAACAAAATATGAAGGGGAAAATGAATATTTAAAATATTTTTGTAAGTTAATTATTTGTTAGTACTATAGCCTCGACTCAACCCTACCATATATATGACATGGGATGGGAGATACTGAGATCTCCAAAGTAGGCTGTGAAATCTAAAATCTTCCAATGGAAAAGTGTAATGGAAGATTATTGCCCAAATTTTTTATTGTAAAATATGACCTCACAACAACGTGTTATTCTCATAAGCAATAATATCCTCCTCAATAAAAATGTAATATGGTTTGGTAATTAACCTAATGGTACATAAAGCACAAAGTTAGATCAATTGGATGTGGTCATTGTAGGCTAAAATGTGATTTGGCACATGAGATGTAATAATATGATATATTTGATTCTGATATCTATATGGGACGGTGTGAAATATCCACAAAACTTCCGACGACAAAGTGTAGAGAAAACTATTTTAAAGTCAATCTTGTAGTTTACCTCTCACTAAACAAATAATTTAGAGTCCACACAAATACAAAACATAAAAATGCCATGTTATGAAGAAACAACCTATCTATCTATCGTAAATATGGTGTATATTTCTGAATCAAATGATTTATATGTTTATGTAATATCATAAAAAGGGGAATTTATCGCCGAACATGTGCTTGCTGGTCATGCATGTATCAGCCACACAATTCCCTGCATGCTATTTTGATGTCCATGCAAGCTGTTTTTTTTTGCCTTGCAATGGTTGCTCCTCCTAAAAAAACTCCCGTTGTGATGTGCGACATATATATGTGCATAAGGCGCACACACATGTACTTCCTCCGTTCTAAAATAAATGTAGTATACAGTTGAGTCATTTATTTTGGGATGGAGGGAGTAAATAGGTATATTTTGAAAGAGTTAGCTGATACTCGTCCTCTACTTGGAAAAGGAATCTATTAATTTTTGGGGAAAGGATTCTATTAATTTTTTCGACGAAAATGTTTATTCTCGTGAATTTCGAATATACCAGTTGTTCAGTATACTGGTTGTTTTCTCCTCTTTGCCACTACATTTTTTTGCGGGGACTTTGCCAGTACATTTTGGGCAGCGTTGTTACTGTGCCTTTTTGGTAGAAAATTACGAAAGCTACTACCTTCGGATTTCGATTTAATTAATTATTAAATATCCTTTTATTATGATATTAAATTGGCCTATTAGCTCAGCTGGTTAGAGCGTGGGCCTAATAAGGCCGAAGTCGCAGGTTCGAGACATGGGCCATCTATTTTTTAGATTTCGGTATGTTTTTAAATTTGAAAAAAAAGAAATAGTAACATATTGAAATAAAAGGGTTAGTTCAAAAAAAATATAGAAAGGTGGCCCATTAGCTCAGTTGGTTAGAGCGTGGTGCTAATAACGCCAAGGTCGCAGGTTCGAGACCTGCATGGGCCTTATTAATCTTTTTTTTGCAACCAAACCTCAAATGATATATTCTCAAGAAAAGCAAAATATGACGTCTATCTTCAAACAAGTTTACTCCTTCTGTTTACCTATTTGCTTTTCGAGACCATTTTTATTTACCACCCTAAAAAAAAGACCACTTTTCATATTAATCTTTTTTTGCAACCAAACCACAAATGATATATTCTCAAGAAAAGCAAAATATGACGTCTATCTTCAAATAAGTTTACTCCTTCTGTTTACCTATTTGCTTTTCGAGACCACTTTTATTTACCACCCTAAAAAAAAGACCACTTTTATTTACCAACATGTTGCATGGTCAAAATCACTTTCCCCGTAACAAGAAAAATCTTACTAATACGATCAAACTTCCCCTCAAAATAATTTTTGAGACCACTTATTTTCACTTTTACTTACCAACATGTTGCATGGTCAAAATCATTTTCCCCGTGCATAACAAGAAAATCCTACTAACACGAGCAAACTTGTCAACAAAAACAAGTACACCGAGGTGTCTGAGGACAATCTTCTACCCACGCAGTTGCCTCTCCACTGCAAAGCCATCCAGTTGTTGTTCACCATACACGAAAATTTAGTAAGCAGTCATAAAAAGAAACCGTTGAAGTTGATGCTAAAAGATCCACATATTTAAGACTCTAACCTCCACATGAGCTCACATGCCTACAATGTATGTCGCACCAACATGGATGAGGTTGGATGACCAAACTGGAAAGGGAAACCGCTGTTGCCGCGACGCAGACAAATCACGCAATCCCTAACCCCACAAGCCAGAATGGGCAGGAGGAATCTACGCCATCGAGCCGTCGATGCCGCCGCAGCTGAAACCTTTGAGATGGAGAAGCTCAAGGAAAAATTATCCGCCAGATCCACCAACAAAGCGCCACCGCACAACCCTACTAAAAGCCCCAACGCGGGGTTAACTAGAGCCCCATCCAGTAGTCCGGGCCTCTCCGCACCATACAATGACCGGCTATAGTTTTCAGGAACAAAGCAATACTATGCTCCTGGACTACCTCTCAAGCTCCGCGCCGACGCTGAAGCAAACGTCGTCGCAACGGCGAAGCCCGAGGACACATGTCCATCACCAGGATGCCGCCGCCGTCATGCCATCCTTGGTTTAGCAGACTAGTTCTCAAATCCATCCCCAACCGTAGGACCGATGGCCTCGTCAGAGAAGGATCCGAAAATCTTTATTCAGTGTCGTCATCGTCGTCGTCGAAGCCAAGACGATGAACAGCCTAAAAACCTAGACCGCGAGGAAGTAAAAATGATCCACATGCGTGGATACGGCGACCCCCCCCCCCCCTCACCACCGACGACCGAGGTCGCCGGCGGAGGGGAGCCCCCGGAGGACGACGCTGAAAGATTGGCCTCTCTTGGTGGCGGCTAGCGTTCCAGCCGCCAGGATGAGAGGATTGCTTGAGTTTAAGTTATCCATCGACGTTGTTGCTACCGAAAGATCCATAGACTCGAGATTCTAACCTCCACACGAGCTCACATGCCTACCGTTGACACCGTATGTCGTGCCAACAAGATGGAGAGGAGGCTGAATGACCAAATTGCAAAGGGAAGCTGCCGCTACCGCCACGCAGACAAAGTCCATGCAATCCCTAATCCCATAAGCCAGAAAGTGCAGCGGGAACATACGCCAACGAGCCACCGATGCCGCCACAGCCGAAATCTTTGAGATGGAGAAGCTCAAGGAAAAATTACCTGCCAGATCCACCAATGAAGCATCGCCGCACATCCCTCCTAAAATTCCCAAAGTGGGGTTAACTAGAGCTCCATCCGGTAGTCCGGGCCTCCCCTCACTCCAACACCAGCGCAACCAGCAGAGGGGGAGGGGGCGGCGACCTACCAGCGGTGGAGGGGTCTCTAGGGTTTGAAGATGAGAGAGAGGTAGGTACCTAAGAGTATCTCCAACAGTCGTGCTATATAAGCGACGCGCCGCAAAATTGTGTTTTTTAGCGCACACGCAATCGCTATCTGAGCTCCAGCGGACGCGCAATAAGCGCGTGCGTGATAAAGAGTTCAACATGTTGCCCGAATCGCCCGCGCGCCGTACTCTCTCCGCCGCGCCACTTTCGCCTCGTCCGCGCCGCCGTCGGCACCCCCCTCACCCCTTCCTACACCCGCGACCCCTCCGCCACCGCCGCCGTTGCAAAACCTAGCACGGGGAGCTTTGGCTTCGCCTCCGCCGGTGCTCCTCCAAGCACCGGTATCACGTGCAGCCTTCGAAGCTACCATGGGAGGCATGAGTTTTGCGTCTCTCATGGGAGGCATGTGAGCACCTCCGGGGTGGCATGGGTGGGATGTCTTTCGGTGTGCCTCACACACCTTCGCATGATGCCGTTGAAGATCTTGCCAACACCTTCCAAGCTTCACATGATGATGCGGCGTGCGACAATGAAGAGGAGGAAGAATCGTCTTCGGATGAGGATGATGAATCGGAGGAAGAGGAGGATGAAGACGAGGATGAGGCTTGATTGTTGATGGGTCATTTGTTGTTGTGAACTTTTGTGTCAAGAACTTGGTTCGGATTTTGATTTTGGTTGGACGATGTTGTGGGCATGAATTTGAACTTGTGGGCATGAACATTTATGTCATGAATTTGTTTGGGTGATTTAAGTTATGACATGTCTTTGTTTTGATGTTTGAAATATCATCTCGTTTCCAAAATGCAACATATGGCAAGCGCCAGCTGCTCGCGCACGCTGCTTTTTAGCACGCCTGCTGGAGCTACTCGTGCGCGCTAAACTTTTGAGCAGCCGCTAGAGCAAGTGCTCCGTACCGTGCAAAAACAGGCGATCGGCGCGCTGCGAACGTTTTTGCGTTGGGCAGCTGTTGGAGATGCTCTAATGCTGCACACAAACTTCAAATTAACCTCATAGTTCAACAGTTCACCACAACCTAACTGATCTACTCAAATACTCACAGAAGTGAATATGACAAAGTTCACAGAATTAGCATTGGACGCTCACGTCATGAGTTATTCATCCCAAACTCCGAATTGCCTGTTGTTCTTTATCGAAAATGGCTTTCGCCTCGCTTTATAAATAAAGCAATGATCAACCAGAGCCCAAGAACAAACGCACCCCACCACAACACACACACATCCAAGGCGGGATACATAAGCGCCGAGCGCAGCAACACCACCCCTACCACTACAGAGCAATCGGGGTCCTCCACCGGGAACACGCCACCACGAAGAGACGAAGGCGCATATGACGAACTGTGCACTCCAAGACGGCGCCTTCAAGAAGGTTACGACACCAACGCGCCGCCACCGCCCGACCTGACGATCAGAGTTTCCCCTGGAGCAACACACTGGCCGATGAGAGCCGCGACGACGCCTTCAAGAAGGGAACGAGCTACGCCGCCGCCGGTCCGTGCGAGGATAGAGCAGGTTTTCACCCCCGGCCAACCTTCATCGCCACCGAACGCCACACCCACGACAACCACCCACCCACATGGCCATGGCCACCGGACAACACCGATACACGGGCTCTGCCCAAGAGCACCGCGGAGCCACCACCAGGGCCGCCGCCCCGGCCTTCCAAACCTGGATACCACCTCACCTGAGGTCCGCCGCTACCCCAACCGAAGAAACGAGCGGAAAGGACCCACCTTTCGCACCCCCTGGGTGGCCCCCAGCAACGAGACCCATAACGCCGGCCAAAACTAACCTCCATCGACCCGTGCAATGACACCGGGCGTGAGACTAGGTCGGTCCTGCTGCCGGGCGCGAGACGGAGTCGGTCCTGCTGCCAGGCGCGAGACGGGGTCGGTCCTGCTGCCGGGCGCGAGACAGGGTCGGTCCTGCTGCCGGGCGCGAGACGAGCAGTCCTGCTGCCGGGTGATGGATCGCAGCTGGGGGAGGACCTGCCCTTGGACGAAGGCAACGCCAGACGATAAGGGAGAGGTATAGCAGGTTGAAACGGATTGCCTACAAACAAGCCGACGTTGAGAAACCAGCCGCCGCCGCAGCCGGCCCGCCAAACTGCCGTGATGCCACTGCGGCACCGTGAAACGCCGCCGCAGCCCACGGCCGGTGCCGCAGCCACGCCGGGCCGATGCCCCAACCCGCGCCGCCCGCCGGAAACAAAGCGTCAGATCCGGCTGGCACGCTCCACCACCACTGCCACCAAGTCGCCGGCGTCGAGCGCCCACCAAAGGCATGGGCGGATCCCGGCCAGCCCCGCGGCGGTCGGCAGCCCACCCCGCCTCGCGAGCACCGCAGCCGAGCGAGAGGAGCCACGCCGCCCATGGCCCGCGCCGTCAAAGATGACGCCCGTGAGATCTGGCCGAAGACCAGCCACGCCGCCGCCACCTTTGCGCGCACCACCTGTCCCAGCGCCGCC
>NC_041384.1:647263731-647298641 GCF_002162155.2 Triticum dicoccoides | reverse complement strand
CGCGCCCGTCGCCCGCACCGCGCCTAAGCCGGAGGGAGCCGCCCTGCGCCGGCCCCGTCCTGCGAGAGGTCGAGGTCGCCCCGCCGCCGCCGGCTGCAGGCGGGCTTTGCCAGCCGAGCCTAGGGCGACGGCGAGGGAGGAGGGGGAGGAAGGCTGGGGGACCCGGCGGCGGTGGGCTAGGGTTTCCTCCCAGCCGCCGCGCGGGGGCGACACGGGAGGAGGAGGAGGGGGAGAGTCGGAAAGTTCTGATTTCAGTTTCTCCCTGTTGTTCTTTTCCTGTTGCAAACGCGCAGGTCCAAAATAGTTTTGATTTTCAGCACAGAAGACACAGGTAGCAGGCTGAGATCCATGCGGCACTACCCAAATCCTCAAGCTCAGGAGTCACCATGCCAGTACAATGTTAATATGAAATGCTTGCAGTTTCGTAGTGCAACTGTCACTTCAATGTACAACAAGAACATCAATCTGGGAAGAAGTTCGAAATTTACATCCAATAGTTCATGGTAGCAGCAACGGTCTTCCGCATCGCGACCCCAATCAATCGCCTCTATATCCATGGATTTAAGTATAATAACAAAATGGTTATTCGGCAAAAGGCTTACTCTGACTTCGTTAAGTCTTCGGCGTCCTATTGCCCTATACATTGCTTCTTCTACCTCCCTGGCTTGGATGGCGTCGGAGATGATGGCGGCTTCATGTCAGGGTACTGCATGATAAATCAATGTGTGCAAATGGATTAGTACATTCCACAAATAAATAATTATGGATTAGTACATGATCATATAGAACTGAAACAGAAGCCTATATGCATTGGATATTGAACAATTTAGGTAGGAAAACATTTGAGCTTGAGCAATGACCGTCCGTAACTCTTTATTCTCCTGCTAGTACAAGAACATAGCGCCTGCCATAGTTTTCAAGAACCAAGGCCTTCTTTACAAGGCAATATTATATCCAGAAACAGAACTGTAGTGTATCAGCAGTAAATATAAAGAGAATCCTGTGATGGAATTAACTGTAAGTATGACGCCATGCAGCGGCCAGTCAGCATGTTGTTACTACTATTTTGTGAACAATATTTTAACTACTGTTAACTAGATCGAATTTTGATGAAAATCGAATATAGATCCTTCTGAATTACTGTATGAAGGTAGGAAGGCAATATGGTCATACATTTGCATATGGTGATAATGGTCTCCTTGGATGCTTCGTGGCTAAAGTACTTCCATTCAGTTCTTCACGACCATTCTTGGTTGCATGGCTTGTATCGTCTAAAGAGCTGCCAGGAGACATTAGTAGTTCATTATTCTCATCTGGCCTGCCTGGCTTGGATGGCGTTGGGGATGAGGGCGGTTTCAAGTCAGGGTACTGCATAATACATTCAGTATGTGTAAATAGATTACTACAGTACATGATCATAAAGAACTGACACAGAAACCTAAAATGCATTGGACATTGAACAACTTAGGTATGAAAACATTTGATCAGGGCAGTCTGTAAACTGTTTATTCTCCTGCTAGTACAGAGCATAGCGCCTGCCATAGTTTTCGGGAATTAACTATCTAACTGAGACATGGATAAGGCTTTACAAGGCTATACTATGTCCAGGAACAGAACTCTTGTATATCAGCAGTAAATACAACGAGAATTCTGTAATGACAGCGTGCAGTCCAGTCGGTCTGCGTGTTGTTACTATTTTCAAGACAAAAAGTCAACTGCTGTTAACTAGATAGAAGTTCGAGAGAATCAAATCTAGAGCCTGCTGAATTACTGTATGGAGGTAGCAAGGCAATGGGGTCATACATTTGCATATGGTGATAATGGTCTCCTTCCTGATTGCTTCGTGGCTAGACTATCCTTAGTTGCATCGCTTGTTTTGATTAAAGAGCTGCCAGTAGAAGTTGGTAGTTCCCCATTACCCTCTGCCCTCCCTGGCTTGGATGGCGTCGGAGATGATGGCGGTTTCAAGTCAGGGTACTGCATAATACATTCAAGGTGTGTAAGTAGATTAAGGCATGATCGTAAAGAACTCAAACAGAAACCTAAAATGCATTGAACATTGAACAACGTAGGCATGAAAACATTTGAGCAGGGCAGTTTTAACTGTTTATAAACCTGCTAGTACAGAGCATAGCGCCTGCCATTGTTTTCGGGAATTAACTGTCTAACCGAGACACGCGTAAGGCTTTACAAGGCTATACTATGTCCAGAAACAGAACTCTAGTATATCAGCAGTAAATACAGGGAGAATTCAGTTAACTGGAAGTATGACAGCGTGCAGTGAGGCCAGCCTGTATGCTGTTAACTAAATAGAAGTTTGACGAAATCAAATCTAGAGCCTGCTGATTACTGTATGGAGGTAGGAAGGCAATGGGGTCATACCTTTGCATAAGGTGATAATGGTCTCCTTGGATGCTTCGCGGCTAAAGTATTTCCATTCAGTTCTTCATGACCATCCTTGGTTCCATTGCTTGTATTGACTAAAGTGCTGCTAGGAGAAGTTAATAGTTCTCCATTCCCCTCTGGCTGATCATCTGTTCCTTCAGTGCTCGCATCAGTGTGCGTTAAAGTTTTGCTCTTCTTTTCCCTTGGAAAAACATGAACAGATGGCGGAAGATAGTTTTCTTGAATTGCCTATGAAAATAGCAAAGATCAGTGCGGAAACAACGAGGTATGTACTTTTTGAACTGTCATAACTAACCTGCCAACCATCTGGGCCTCTCAGTCCCCCTTTGATTGCATATGCCTCTTTGAAACCATTGTTGAACAGGAGCTCAGCCACTTTCATTGAATTACCATCAAAGCTACCTTACACAACATAAACTTAAGTTGGTAACAGATTGCGCATGATAAAGTTCATAGAGTTATATAAGAATTGAAGCATAGTTGCTTTGGCATGATGAAAAGTATACAGCAACATCAGTACATTCAGCACCTATGCAAAACTGCCACTATCTGAATTCTGAATCTAAAGTAACAAGCTTCAGAGGGCAAAATTGACATGCCATCCATCTTTACCGGTCTCGAAGATGCACTAGAACATGACAATAAATTTTCTATTTATTTATCTACTTATTAAGTTAGACAATTAAATATAATAGGGACTAATTTTCCGATAAAGGATGATTTTATTATCTCAAAATGTAGCATCAAGTGGATACAAAGCATTATGAGTAACACCCGGCCTCTGCATAACTAAGATGCACACAGCCAAAACCAAAAGTCTGACAAACAAATCATGAAATACAAACCGACAAATCGGCAACAGTAGAGTCCTATAGACCGACACTACGCCTATGTCGAAGAAGGTGGTGGACCAATCCGTAGGTTATGATGCCATAATAGGGACTAATTGGATGGAAAAGAAGCTTATCCCTGTATTTCATTGTGGCAGAACGAGTAAAGTAATTGACTAATTGTTTCAGACTATTTTGAACTGTCAATGTGGCAGTTTTATCTGTGCTAGTCGCAAATAAACCAAAATTATTCAGATTATGCTCCACACTTACAAAAGACAATGTTCTTGAAACACGACTATGCTCTTCCTCGGTTCCTGAGCTCGAGTCGGAAGTAGTTCTCAGCTGTAACTAAGACGATACTAAATCAGTCTGTCTCAACTTTTTTTGAACACAGCGCAACAAAACTGATCTTAACTTGATATCGACTCGATCGATAGAAACAATCAGCCCGATCCAGACATTCTGGAAGGGTCTATTTTGATTCCACAAATTTCGTATGAAATACTGTAGTTGAATTTCGTTGTTTAACTACAACTGCATTGCACTACTAAATCAAAGTTGTGTACACGACTACTCTGCTGCATAAAAAGACATCTAGCACTAGAGAGCACATTAATCGACATTCCATCACGAATGATTCATGCCAATCCTATTCGATCAATACACACAACTACTAAAGCATTTCAGTAACGCAGGCACACCACCGACAGCAGGCGTCAATCGAGGTTCCATGGATCACTCACTTGTCAAGCACGCAGACGACGGTGTTGGCCGGGTCCGGGAACCTGGCGAGCACCTCCCCGAGGAACCCCTTCTCGTCCTCCTCGTCGAACTCCACCTGCACGGCGCTCTTCTCGACGAGCCTGAGGTTGGGCGGCGCCATGAACCGCACGCTGTTGCCCCGCCTGACGTCCAGCAGCTGCGCCTCCGGCGCGTCGCGGAGCTTGCGGAAGGCGTCGAGGGCGCCCACGGCCTTGTACTTCTTGAAGTAGTCCTGCGCCAGCGGGAGCACCACCAGCCAGACGAACACCACCCCGGCCACGAAGAAGGGGTTCCGGTTGTTGAAGTCGTCCACGGCCAGCACGATGGACTCGAGGCTCACCTTGCTCCCGCCGCCGCCGTCGGCCTCGGCCGCGAGGGAGTGGAGCGGCCAGGACGCGGCGGCCGCGGGGAGGAGGAGCAGGAGCTCGCCCCGCCAGGGCGGCGCCGCCGCATTCCGCGCCAAGATTCGCGCGGCGGGGGAGGGAGTTACGGAGGAGGAGGTGGTCCTGGCCGCATTGGGCGGCGAGAGTTGGCTCCTGCGAGGGTTCCGCGGGGGTCTGAGGAGGGTTGGGAGGTGGGAGGTGGAGACTTGGAGGAGGGAGCAGTGGTGCTGGAGGCGGAGGAGCGCCATGCGGGCGAGAGCTTGAGCTCCGTGCAAGGATAGAAGGAGGTGGAGCTCTCCACGCCCCGGGATTCTCTATCCGATCACTCCACCTTTTCCTCTTCCGAAAATGGATTTATTACAAAATAGTAGTGCAAGGAAGCAAAAAAGAGGAGAGGAGATTGCCGAATTTGGCCCATACGTCTGTTCCATACGGGCTGAAGAGCGCGATAGAATTAAGCCCAGGTCTACCTTTTTTTTGACAGAAAGATCCTCGTCTTCAACTTTGGGCGCGGCGACTGGCATTCCTATTTGACGCTTCATGCGCCCGTTTTAGTTGTTTTTATAAACTCCCGTAAAAAAAGTTGTTTTTATGAACGGGCGCACACCCTCCGAGCTAGGTCGGCCAATTAACTTTTTTTTCTATTTTAAACCAAAAAAAGGTGTGTGCGAAGGTTTCAATCTCGCAATCTCTATGTACCTAACCACTAGGATTTGTCTCAAAAACAAAAAAAGCCTAGTAAGGACAGACTGAACGGGTGGGTCCACCTTGTCAGCTAACTCTCGGGCGACAGGAGGGCGATCGATAGGCGATCACGGGCTGCCGCTAGGATTAGGGTTTGCTGATCGGAGGTGCTGCGGATACGATCGTGCGACGGGTGGCGACGGCGTCCTCGGCGTGCGGATCGAGTAGGGGTAGGATCTCATCTCGGGGAGGAGTCATGGCATGTCAGGATAAGCGTGGTGGAGAGGACACTTCGGGGAGGAACCACGGAGCAACACCGGCGAAAGGAGGAGCCACATCTACAGGCACCCCGGTCAGATCGCGGGGACAGGAGGATTCGCCGGGGGTTAGCAGAACCCCCGATGCCACTGCGTCGCTGTCTGCCCGGCTTGGAGGGATGGTGTTGACGGAGAAAGAGGCACAGGGGTTTGTCTTTGCAGATCCAGGGAAAGGGATTCCAGCTGCGAGGAGATGGACGCTGATTGGGAAAGTATGCTCGCCGAGGCCACTGAACAGGACGGCGTTGGAGAGATCCATGCACAGGGCGTGGGGGCTACATCATGAAGCGCAGTTCCGGGATCTGGGAGATAACTTCTTCTTGGTAAACTTCAATGGGGAGGGTGATTGGAGGCATGCGAGGAACAATGGTCCATGGCAGTATGATTTCAATGTACTCATCCTTAAGGACTATGATGGCAAGACGAGACCGTCGGAGATGATTTTTGATTCGGTTGAAACATGGGTTAGAGTTAAAGATCTGCCCTTGGACAGGAGGTGCGAGGAGTTTGGACGCGCGCTAGGGAATTGGCTAGGTGAGGTTGTGAAAGTGGACGTGGATAAAGATGGTTTTGCGAAGGGTCAGTACCTCAGGGTAAGAGCAAAGATTTCTGTATATGAACCACTGGTTCGGGGTTTTAACCTAAAAGAATCGGTGGAGTATAAGGTGGGCACTTGGTTTGATTTCCACTATGAAAAAATACCTCATTTCTGCTTTGAGTGTGGAAGGCTGGTCCATGTCAATGGAGTATGTGTTCCTCCGGTGGATAAAGAGGCGCAGTGGGGCGAGTGGTTGAGGGCTTCCCGGGAAGGAATTCAAGTTTCATCATGGGAGGTCTCGGGGGTTCAGCAAGCAGTTACAACAGCGCTAACTCATCTCGCACTGGCGATGGTGAGCCGGTCCGCTTCACTGCATCTATGAGAGATGTTCCGACTAAGCGTAACATGCACACTTCGTTCTCAAAGTCAGAGCAATCCCACACTGGTGGGGGAGGGGAGAGGAAACGAATGCGGTGAACAGTCCGAACAAGGAGAAGATGAGAGGTGAGTCCTCTCAAGCAAGAGACCCGAGGCATGATTTGAAGGAAAAGAGGGAGATGAACATTAGAAAAGATCTTCTTGACAAGCAGCAAGAGAAGCATAGGCAGAACGATCGGCAAGGGGAACCCAGTAGGTACGGGTCGGGTCGTGGCCCAGCTCCTGAACGCAATGAGCAGTACAGAAGGAGGGGGTAGTATGTGCGTAAACCAAGAAGGGGCGAGTATCAGACTAGCCACCTGGATGAATGGGACTATGAGAGAGAGAGATGTCAAGGAAAAGGAGGCCTAGGCAGATGTGGATCCCTAAGGGGGAGCAAGGACGGTTTGGGGAGAATGGTGGTG
The DNA here is from genome assembly GCF_002162155.2 of Triticum dicoccoides. Lineage (NCBI taxonomy): Eukaryota > Viridiplantae > Streptophyta > Magnoliopsida > Poales > Poaceae > Triticum > Triticum dicoccoides. The sequence continues at coordinate 647,291,876 of NC_041384.1, read as the reverse complement.
CTGCTCGGGACAAGAGACAAAGAACAACAAATGTGTTTGATCGGTTAGAGGAAAATGAGAAGAGAGCGGCGGACCCTGCCGGGGAGCAGGGCCGCCGAGAGCAATGAACATCTTAGCTTGGAACTGTCGAGGGTTGGGGTTGGACTCGACAGTTGGCGAACTGAGAGACCTGATACGGTCCTACAACCCAGCGGTGGTGTTCTTGTCGGAAACAAAGAAGAAATCGGCTCCGATGGAAAAATTGAAGTGGTCATTAGGGTTCCGACAAGGGGTGGCGGTAAGCTTTATGGGGAGAAGTGGCGGTCTAGCACTATGGTGGCGAGATGACATGGAGGTCTCGGTAAGGCCTTGGTGCCAGTACTTTATCGACGCTACTATAACTTTCGAGAGCAGGACCTTTAGATTCACTGGAATCTACGGGGAGCCTAAAACTGAGTTGAGGAAGAAAACGTGGGATGCTCTTCGGTTTCTGAAAGGCCAAGATAATTTGCCGTGGTTATGTGCTGGGGATTTTAATGAAGCCCTTGAGAGAGCAGAGCAATTAGGAGGGAACGACCGTGATCTCAATCAGATGGAGGCGTTTAGGGAATGCCTTGACATGTGCGCACTGGCGGGCATGGGTTTCAATGGTTACCCCTTCACCTTCGATAACAAACGAGACCCTCCGGAGAATGTTCAAGTAAGGCTAGACCGCGCGACGTGTAACCGTAAGTTTTTGCACCTTTTCTCAGGGTCCAGTGTGGAACACGTTTTAACCGAAGAATCAGACCATATGGCACTGGCCATCAGAGTTAGAGAGGAAGGGGCGGAACAGCCATTAGTGGTTTCCAGATTCAAGTTCGAACAGATGTGGACTCGCCATGGGGACTATGATGATATGGTGACTAATGCTTGGGAGGCGGAGGGTCATGGCCAGTATGGCATGCAGGCGTTGATGGGCAAGCTGCATGGTGTCACTGGACACATGCGTGAGTGGGGCCGAAAGGTGTTTGGTTCAGTAAGGAGACAAATTAAACAACTCAAGGGCGACCTGCAGCGCGCTAAAGATGAGATGATGTCAAATGAGCGTATGCAAAAGATTAGAGACATAGAAGGGAAATTACGGGAAGTATACCTCAGGGAGGAAATAATGAAGAGACAAAGATCCAGGGTGGATTGGCTGAAGGAAGGTGATCAGAATACGCAATATTTTCAAAACCGTGCTTCGCACAGGAGGAGAAAGAACACGGTCAAATCTTTACGGCGGACAGACGGATCCAAGTGCGTCGACGATGAGGGGATGAGGGTAATGGCCAGAGATTTTTACTCACTGTTGTTTGCCTCACAGGGAACATCGAACATGCAGCAAATACTGGAGAATATCCCGGCGGCTGTATCTGATGCTATGAATGATAAACTAGATGATGCGATCAACGATGATGAGATAGAAAAATCCCTTTTCCAGATGGGCGCGACAAAGGCTCCCTGCCCGGATGGGATGCCGACCCTTTTCTATCAAAGGCACTGGCCTTTGGTGAAAGAGGAGGTGTGCAAAGCCATTAAAGACTTCCTTGGAGGAGGACAGATTCCAGAGGGTTTTAATGATACTATTCTAGTCCTGATCCCAAAGGTGAAGTCACCAGAGCTGCTGTCTCAATTCAGACCAATTAGCTTGTGCAACGTCCTATATAAGATCGCAGCTAAGGTTCTAGCAAACCGCCTCAAAGTGGTGCTGCCTATTCTCATCTCGGAGGAGCAAAGTGCTTTTGTTCCGGGCAGGCTCATCACTGATAATGTTCTCGTGGCGTACGAATGTGTTCATGCCATCCGGAAGAGGAAGAGGAAGAAAGCCTCGTGTGTGGTAAAACTGGATATGATGAAGGCATATGACCGGGTGGAATGGTCCTTTCTGCAACAGATGATGATTAAGCTAGGTTTTTCTCAGGCATGGACATCCATGGTTATGAGATGTGTGACCTCGGCTCGGTTTGCGGTGAAGCTTAATGGTAACTTATCGGAGGGTTTCTTACCAAGCCGAGGTTTACACCAAGGGGACCCTATATCTCCCTATCTATTCTTATTTTGTGTGGAGGGTTTCTCGACACTTCTTAAAAAAGCTCAAAGGGAGAAAGAATTGCAGGGGGTGTCCTTTGGGCGCACTAGCCCCACAGTTACACACTTGCTTTTTGCGGACGATAGTATAGTGTTCCTTGAGGAGTCAAAGGAGAATATGGCAAAGCTCAGGTCAATAATGCATGCATACGAGGAGGCTTCAGGGCAAAAAGTGAACTTAGACAAATCCTCAATCTTCTTTGGGAAGGGATGCAACAATGATGATAAGGAAATTCTGAAACAGGAAGTGGGAATTCACTCCGAGGCGCTAAACGAGAAGTACCTTGGGCTCCCTACGGTGGTAGGCAGGTCGAAGGATGGGTGTTTCAAGCATGTGAGTGAATCAGCTAGAGGAAAGGTTTTGGGGTGGAAAGGACAAGGTTTATCAAAGGTAGCAAGAGAGGTGCTTGTCAAGTCTGTGTTACAAGCAACACCGACCTATTCGATGAGTTGCTTCAAGCTCTCCAAGAAAATGTGCGGGAAACTAAAATCTATCTCTTCTAAATTCTGGTGGGGAGCCGCCAACGGTGAATGAAAAGTCCATTGGGTCGCTTGGGACAAGATGTGCACTAGAAAGCAAGCAGGAGGAATGGGTTTTCGAGACTTTGAGATGTTTAACCAAGCTCTCCTGGCTAAGCAAGTTTGGAGATTGCTGTTATGTCCTACATCTCTGGCTGCAAAGGTGCTGAAAGCTAGATATTATTATGATATGGATATTATGGTTGATCCTTGCCCACATGGGAGCTCCTACACATGGAGAAGCTTGATGCATGGCCTGGATCTCCTTGCTCAAGGACTAGTTTGAAGGGTGGGGGAGGGAACGAAAATAAATACCCTACATGATAATTGGATCCCTCGCTAGGGAAGCATGACTCCCCTCGGTGCCATTTACGTACCAAACACGACCAAAGTGGCCGACCTACTATCAGAGGATGGACGGACATGGGACGAGGAAAGGCTGCAAACGGTGTTCACCCCATCGGACGCCCAAGACATCAGGCAGAGTGTAGTGGGCGGGCCAGGTAAGGAAGATTTCAGGGCATGGAACTTCACCAAAAACGGAATTTTCACAGTGAGATCAGTGTACCATCTGGGCATCGCGATAGAAACAGCGGGGAAGGCACTGACCTCCTCGTCTACTTCAGTTGTAGATCACAAGAGCTGGCTCGAGCTGTGGGCTGCGGATGTCCCAAATAAGGTGAAAATACATGGATGGCGAATGCTGAAAAATGGTCTGGCTGTTGGTTCTGAGCTGCGGCGACGACATGTAAAACCTGGTGTTTTCTGTATCGCATGTGGCCGAGAAGAAACAATCATCCATCGTATGTGGCGATGCCCACACTCGCTGTTGTTCTGGAAATCACTGTCAAAAGCGGTTGAGACGCCGCTGCCAATGTTGCCGAAGTGCGTGGAGGGAGTACAGAACATGCGATCATCGATCCTAGATTGGCTCGGGTCAGCATCGGCAGAAGAGAAGAGACAGGTGATGAGAGCGTGGTATGAGTTGTGGCTTGCGAGAAACAATGCAAGGGACAATGCCAAGATTGAAGACCCAATGCTCATTGCAGAGAGAGTCCTACGCCTGGATGCGGAGTGGCAATCAATCAAAGAGCCCCCAAGGAGAACACAAACTCAGCGTACGTAGCTTGGAAAGTGGGAGAAACCTGACGATGGCCGGGTGAAGGTGAACACAGATGGGGCGATTGCGAAGCAGGATGGATCGGGAGGAGGTGGAGCGGTCCTCAGGGACCATCATGGCGAGTTTGTGGCAGGAACGTGCCATTTTTTCCTAGTAGCTGCAGATCCAAAACTTGCAGAACTTTTGGCGTGTCGGCAAGGGGTTCGACTGGCTCAAGAACATGAAGCTCAGAAGGTGGTGGTCGAGATGGACTCACTGTCTGCGGTAGGGGATTGCAGAAAGACCTATCGTCAAGCGGGCAGATTGTCCAAGATATAAAGGAACTGCTAACTCAATTTCAAGAATGCAAAGTCAGATGGGTCCGGCGGTCCGCAAACAAAGTCGCGCATAGACTTGCTAGGGAAGGTTGCTGTAGATCATTATGTTATGTATGGCGCCATGTGGCGCCGAATTTTGTAAGCTCGGACTTAGCCTCTGATGGAGGTTTAGAGCACTAAATAAATTAGCAACGTTCCCTAAAAAAACCCTAACCACTAGGATATCGAATCACTTATGCATAGAAACTTCCTTTTTTTCATTTATACTTTCCCTAGTTCGTGGAAGCCCCGGTTTTGCAAAGCTTCCAGCCGTTTTCTTTTTTCTTTTTCGTTACAGTTTTTTACTGGACCAGTTTTATATGGTTTTGTCATTCCTTTTTTGTTTCTTTTCTTTATTTTTTTTCAATTTCCTTTTTCCTTTACAATTGGTTTTTTTAATGTGCGAACTATTTTGATTTTTTTCAAAATTAAGGAACTTTTTACAAACTAGATGAACTATCTAAAAATTAAATGAACTTTTTCCAAACTTGGCAAACATTTTTTAAATTTGATGAACTTTTTTCCAAGATCGGTGTTTTTCTTTCATATTAGATGAACCTCTTTTCAATATCAATGTAATTATTTTCAAATTTGATGACTTTTTTCAAATGGATTAACTTTTTTAGAAAATAAATATTTTGTTTTTCAACTTTTGTCAGATTTTTCAAATTAGATGAACATTTTTTCCAAAATTTGCAAATTTTCTCATAGTCATGGACTTTTCTGAAGTATTTGAACTCTTTTATGAAATCTATGAACATTTTTGAATCACAATTATTTTTCTTTTTTTGTGATATTTTATTCTTTATTCTTTTTTGTTTCTTTTTTCAAAGTCAATGGTTGACCGGTCAACTACGACCAGTCCAAATCGATAGATCGACCCAAATTGATCAAGCAATAAGAAACCTGCGAGATGCGATCGAGTGATCTTCTACATGTGCCGATCAAAGGTCGTCGCGTGCGTGAGTGCCGGTAGCGGCAACCATCGCTTACAACACTGATTAGGAGCTCCCGCGGCGACTATACCTCGCTTCACGTGAGGGAGAAGGATCTCTCGCGTGAAGCATGTACAGTAACGGGCCGGCCTTCTCGCGGATATCTCATGCGATTTCCTGGTTGCTTCCTAGCATTGTTGCCAGTGTGTTAACATCAAGTCCGTGATAAATAAGCAGGGCGTGACCTACTAGGAGGAAAAGAGCCTGTTTTTACACTGTATTTTTTTCCTTTTTTCAGCCGTTTCTTCGTTTCTTTCTCTGTATTTACTGTTTCTTTCCTTTTCCTCATTTTACTCCGGGCCAAACTCGCCGATCTGTATTTATTGCCCATCTGTCATAAACTCACTTAACATGATCCAATCCGCCGATCAGTGGTTTTTGCAAACCATTACACAAGATGTGGTGTTTTCTGCAGAGAAAATGTATCCTAGTGTTTTTCGTAAACCTAGTCTTCAAAGTGGTGTTTTTTTTTTTTGCAATTTACTTCATAATTCCACTACTTATATTTCTCTCAACATGCACATATCCCACCTCACCACACATGCACCTCATCAAATCCACTATTTATATTTCCCTCAAAGTGTTAATGAGAAATCCTAGTTATATTATGTGAAATAACTCAACAATATAATAATCAAATAAAATAAATCATATGTATATTCTGATTTCCTCATATTATAATATCAGACAATGAGATTTTTATCGAAATATAATGCAATCAATTCCCGCAGCAACGCGTGGGGTATCGTCTAGTATTCTAAAAAAAGGCAGTGTAAAGTGGTGTGTTATTTTGGCAAAGCAAAAAAATGTATGGGTGTGTTTAGAGCACATCTAGATGTGCCCTAGTTATTGCACATCTAAGTGAGTGAATCAAGCATAAAGAGGAAAAGAAAAAAAGAAAAAGAAAATATCCACGCGAATCTCGATGTAAGATCACTGACATAGAACTTAGATGTGCAATACTTATGGCACATCTAGATGTGCTTTAGTAAAACTGAAAATGTATTGGCAAAGGAAAACAATGTTTGGCAAAGGAATAGAAGGCAGCACACCTCGTGGCAGTGTTGTGTTATTTTGGCAAAGGAAAAATGCTTTTCTTATGAAGCAAACGTGGAGGAGAGCTATGTTATTTTGTCAAAATCCTCAAAAAAGTATAGAAAACGGCTATTTGGCTAAGTGGCAATCATCAGTGTGTTATTTTGGTGAAGGAAAAGAAATGTGTGCTTGTGAAGCAAAGGTAGAGGAAAGTTGTGTTATTTTGTCAAAATCCTAGAACAAAATAGAAAAAAGATAGAAAAAAGAGATTATAGTGTCAATCCAGTGTGCGTTATTTTGGCAAAGGTAGGAAGAAATATATGCTTACGCAACAAAGGCAGAGAAACGGCAGCGAAAATCCCTCAATATCTGACGGCACGCACACACAATGACACAATCCATACATATATGTGCCCTCCTCGTCTTCTTTAAATCGTGCCACTGCGCGTTGTCTAGTCTCATCACATTCACAATCTCCTAGCACAACCCAGGTTACCCAGCACAACATGGCAGCCATGACAATCACCACCTCGAGCTTCCTCAAGACCCCATTCCCCGGCGTTTGCACTCCGGCAGCCTCTCGCACCCCCTCCCGTGCCGCCACCCGGCGCACCGGGGCCGTCTGCAACTCCATCTCCTCCTCCACCGCTCCCTATGATCTCAGTTCCTTCAAGTTCAGCCCCATGAAAGAATCCGTCGCCTCCCGCGAGATGATCCGTCGGCACATGACCGACATGATCGCCGACGTCAACACCGATGTCATCATCATCGGAACTGGCAGCGCGGGGCTGTCCTGAGCCTACGAGCTCTCCAAGGACCCGTCCGTCAGCATCGCCATCATCGAGCGGTCTGTCTGCCCCGGCGGCAGCGGCTGGCTCGGCAGCCAGCTCTTCTCCGCCATGGTTGTGCGCAAGCCGGCGCACCTCTTCCTCGACGAGCTCAACATCGAGTACGACGAGCAGGAGGACTACGTGGTCATCAAGCATGCCGCGCTCTTCACCTCCACCGTGCTGAGCCGCCTCCTCGCACGGCCCAACGTGAAGCTCTTCAACGGCGTTGTCGTGGAAGACCTGCTCGTCAAAGAGCACCGCGTCGCCGGCGTGGTCACCAACTGGGCGCTCGGGTCGACGAACCAGGTCCAGGACACACACTCACAGGCACAATCCCACATGGACGCCAACGTCATGGAAGCCAAGATCGTCGTAAGCTCATGTGGCCACGAGGGGCTGTTCAGTGCCAACGGGAAGGGAGTCAAACGGCTCGAGGACATGGGAATGATCAAGACGGTGCCCGGAATGGAGGCGCTTGACACCAACATGTCCGAGGATGCGATTGTCCGCTTAACCCGCCAGTGTTGAGGTCGCCGAGATCGACGGGCCCCAGAGGATGGTGAGAAATATACTGCGTTTTTTCACAGGAGTTCTTGGAATCATTCTCATTTCTCTCACCGCCGTTTTGGTGTGTCTTGTCTTGTGGTGGTTGCAGTGCCCAACGTTCGGCGCCACGATTATCTCCGGCCAGAAGGCAGCGCACCTGGCACTCAGGGCGCTCGGCCGTCCGAACGGCATCGACCCGGAGACGGCCCGAGCGTGAGGACCAGCGGCGACACCGTGGACGCCTGGACGACGGAGGTGACACCAAAGCGTCCGCTGGTGTTTGATGAAACAGAGGAGACGTTGGACAAAGACTTTATATATGTCATCTGTCTACTTGTGTTTAATCCTCTGTTCATCTCTACTAGTAGCAGCAGGCGTCGTGTTTATAGCACTGCCGCGGTTTGCCCTTCCGCGTGATGGATGACAGAATAAAATGGTTGGGCTTCCTATACATGTGTGCGCGCGCGTTGAATTTCCAGTTCTTTATTGGTGTATGCGCACGCTATTTAGGACATGTACAATGGTTGATAAAATAATTTTATCTTAAATTTTACATGTAATTTAGAAATTCAAAAAACATATATATAATGGGTCATTTTTTAACCTTATCTTTATAAACTAGTTATTCCTAAAAACGTGGTGAGATATATTGTGCTAAGAGATCATCTCTTATCTTCTCTTAGAAGACAACACTTTTCTTATGATTTCTCTCTCCTCCGCCTCATCATTTATCATATGTGGCATTCCTAAGATAGAATCATTGTACATGCCCTTACTCCATGGATAAAGCCTCTAACAAGCGGTAGTTTTTTTTTCCCGAGAAATTTTCAGTCTATTCATCTTCCCGACAAGCGGCAGTTTTTTTTTGAGGAATGCCATCATGGCTCACTTTATTGCTTTCAAATAGTTGTTACATCATCCACAAGCAAAGAAATGATAAAACTAGGATGTTCATCAACTCAAACATTGTGATTGTGATTAGCCTCCCTTTAGCTAGGCTATGAGCAACAAAATTGGCATCCCTATTATAGAATGAATACTCAACTCTACTAAAAGTAGTAGCCTGTATACAAATATCCTCATAGAAGCAATCAGACTGAATCGGCAGTTGATCTTGCGCAACGCCCTCCCTCCGTTCCGGTACACAAGACCTTTTAACCTTGATCGTAATTTTTTCACGCAAGATTTAGTTGTTCATTCATATGCCATAACAAAGAAGTTCCTAGCGATTTTTGCTGCATGATTAATATTCTGTTGATCAAAATTAGACTCAACATGTGAGAGGTTTTTGTAAATTAAAATCGATGAAAGTACCAAAATTTGAGTGCCAAGCATAGCATCTCTAGCAAATCCCGCAAATCAGCCTGTCCGATAAAATAACTGTGGTTTTACTGAAATGAGACAGAAAATCGTCACGCGCAAGTCATGTAAAACGGCCTGTCCCGAAAATAATTTTTGGTGGGGCGGAGTATTCCCAATTTGCAGTATCCTCTATCACTTGCGTGACTTGGTGGGAGGCACATTTTCGCCCGCTTTCTTGCGCACTGTGCCATCACCTCGCCGCGCCTCCAATCAGCGGCATATGGAGTACCCGCAGCCATCGGCCGTCGGATTTGGAGTAACGACTGTTTACGGATCTGGGCCGGATATTCCCTTTGTGGAACCAGTAGGTTTCGTTTCTAGTAGTGTATCAAACACAAGAATGAGGCCCAAACATAGATCGGACCCATTCCATTTCATTTGGTGTCACATAACAAACACACCCTCTTGTCTCAAAAAAAAGCACACCCTCTTCTAAAAAAAAATCAAACACACCCTACATCCTGAGTTTCTCTGTACCCATCTTTCAAAAAAAAAAACTTTATTACGTAGTTCATATTTTGTTTTTACGTTTTTTTGGGATAACTATTTTGTTTTTGCGTACGTACTAGTTTCCACTTCAATGACGATTAGCTAAGGCCTTGTACAATAGGAGGTGCTTAGACAGATGCTTAGAAAAATAAACCGGGTTTTTCTGAAGCACCGGTACTTATTTGTACAGGATAGACGCTTAACTAAGCGTCTCTCCTGCAGAAATAGGCACCGGTGCTTAAGAAAAGCCTGGTTTATTTCTCTAAACACCTCCCATAAGCATCTTTCATTGTACAAGGTCTAACATCACGGGGATGTTACAATCAGATGAACTAGTGTCTTTTTAGAAAAAAGAAAACTTTTCCGTGAGAATATTATTTCTGTTTAGCGCTAGGATCATGGGGGTGGAACGGGGCCGGAAAAATCGTCGCCAGTTGAACAGGTTTGATCCATCCATCCTTCGCCCGAATGGATGGACGCATCTCACTGCATCAGCAAAAACACCCTCGGTTCATCTCGATACCACCCAGCCGATCGAGATGCGGTCGCCGCGTACAAGACGCCGCAGACTCCGTCGCCCTGCGGCAGCCGCCTTGCCGTACTGCAGGAAGGGTCACAGGAAGAAGAAAGATCGTCGTCGACGCGAAGGCAGCGGCGGCATGACGGCGTCTCTCTCAGACGACTCGCTGGCCAGCATCTTCACCCGGCTGCCGGACGCGGCGGCCGTGATCCGCTGCGCCGCCACGTGCCGGCGTTGGGCCCGCGTCGTGGCCACGAGGGCCGCCATCATCTCCCGCTCCCTGCAGCCTCTGGGCCGCTTCCTGCCGGACCTCGCCGTCGGCGTCTTCCACCAGGAGAAAGACTGGCCCACCGCCCGCGGCCGTGACACCGTGCCGTCGCGCCCCTGCTTTGTCGCGAGGGCTCGCTTCCTCGGCGTCGGTGGTGGTCGGCAGCTTTGGGGACTAGATGACGACGGCGGGCTCTTGGATTACTCCCGCCCGGTCGCGTCCCGGAACGGGCACCTCGTCCTCGAGCTCCGGCGTGAGGGCCGCGCCGTCGACGGCCTCAGGCTGGCTGTCTACAACCCCATGACGAGTGACAATAACATCGTCATCGTCCCACCTCTCGTCGTCTCAGCAGCACCAGGTGGCAAGAACAGCACGACGACGACACGCGACTACGGCTGCGCATTGCTCACCGGCCACGACCTGCGCCCACCGCGCTGCCAGAGCTTCTTCCGTCTGCTGCTGATATACAACCGCAGACGCCGCCGCAGGGACTCCACCGTGCTTCGGTGCTACTCCTCGCACACCGGTCGCTGGGGACCAGAGGCCGAATCCGACGTCAGGATCCACGCCTCCAGGCTGCGCTGCATCGGCCAAGCGGTGGTGCGGCGTGGAGTGGCCTTCTGGGCTCTGGATCACGGCGTGCTCGGCGTGCGCCTCGATCATCATACTGATCAGGATGGAGCCGTGACGGATATGCACTTGTTGCCTTACAACATAAATCAGCACTGGCCAGAGAATAGGTTGCTGGGCGTCTCGGCGGACAATAGACTCTTCATGGTGCACGTTGGGGTTAGAAATGGGCAGAACAAGATCCTGATAGCGAGTTTTTCATACTTCGAGTTTCCCGAGGAAGACGACATTCGCACCGGTAGAAGAGAAACCGTACGGGAGCACGCATTCGTGCTGATGCACCAGATGAAGATGGAACACCATCACACCGGCATCAAGCTGCGGTGGTTCGGCGACAAGAGTGGGCTCGTCTTGTTCACCATGGGAGCACGGAGCGGGCATGCCGGCACCTTCGTGTTGAACCTCTGGGAGGAATTGGTCTACAAGGTGGCTGATGACGGGGACTCATGGAACAACTTGCTCGGGTATGAGATGGACATGGCCGCGTACCTTGCCTCTATAGACCGACAGTCCTTTACTTGAAATGAATTTAATTGTACACCGAGAATATGTATGTGCATCTATTATGCACATTGTCTAGACAGGTTAAATATTAATGTAGTACGTAGCTTGTATTAGGACTATTAATTGGTCCCTTGCTTTCTCTTATGCTGGTCACAGTGGGGAGTAAGTTAGACTAGTGTCATGCATATGACACTAGTCTAAGTTACTACCTTCATAATCAAAATAACATAATAGTAATATCATAGATTGCTTCATTTATTAGCTCGTAGACTCATCTTGTCTTGATAAGCGTTATGTTACAGTAACATATTATGTTACCATCTTTCATTAATTACTTGCCACATAAGCAAAAAAAATTCGAAATGCGCTATGTTACTAGCTAAGTTACTCCCACTATGACTAGCCTTAGACCTCTTGGTCGTCATAGCATTTGCTTTTGTTATCGTAAAACAAGAGAGTAGGTTTAGCGGTATCTATGGTCTCGTAGTTATGCTACAATGCTAAGTTAGCAGAGGGTGTATATGATGATCTTATGACGAAGGTCGTGGCCGATAAGAATGACACATCAATGTTTTTTAATAGGTATAGTCGCCTCAACCAAGCGCAACTTAGTTGTATTGTTAGGAGAAGTGTCGAGCGGGCTTGATCTACCATTTGGGTATTTCTACAAATATGCACACACAAAAACTCCACGCTGCCCTTAAAAAAAATTAAATGAAAATTTGAACTGTATGCACTTCTACCTTTTTTAACCAATGTTGCCAAAAGTATATCTGAACTTCTTTACAATTCCTAAAAAAATTATGATGGCATGGTAACCCTGAGCATAAAATAATGATAAGCCTGAGTCATGCTTTGACGGTTCCTTCGGACATGCAACACATTACCTCAGGGCAACAGTGCATTGGCATATGTTATAGAAACTCGCCATGGTGTCTATGTTTTCTGAATTCTCTTATGGCCAAAGACTAATGTGCGTGTACTCCGCTATATTGGTTGCCGAAATCCAGTGGCACGGCAAAGCACGCTTTCACTTCTAGTACTAGTAAGCATGTACGCTCGACTAATACTATTTGTTTTAAGATTGATCACAATGTGAATCCTTCATTGAACAATCTATTTCAAGATTGAAGCATGAAAGAAACAAAAAGTAATCCGGATAAATTTAATAATATGTTTCTACCTAACCAATTTGAATACTCTCTTTTCTCGAGAAAACAATCTAAATACTATTTTGTATGGCATGAATAAAATTTAGAAAGCAAACTTTCTAATTTTCCATTTATTTAGAAATAAATAAAAAGACATACAGGCATGGGCACAGCAAGGACGCCCACACAAGAGATGGTGGTGCCAAGAAGAGCCATCTCTGAAACTACTTTTCTATTGAAAATCCCACACACTACCGCGGCATGTTAGTAAGATCACGCTCGGTTCCAGCAGATACGGGATCTGATTAGAACAAAAACTCCCAAGAGCGACCAAAATTTAGATGAAGTTCCAAGAAGACCAAGTTTTTGTAGACCGTGGGATTCGATGACAGCCTCCCCCTCTCCATGTTTAAGACAAATGACAGGAGATTTCTGCGGGAGCAGGACACCAATAAACCATCAACATAGTACATATATTTCTTCCAAGACAAGATAAATGATTAACTACTTGGCTCCTCTGTAGTACCCAATTCATATTACAAAAATAACACCAATAAATTATCTAACTTATAAGAGAAAACAAACAACACATGAAAACAATAAATAGCCGATGAGGAAGTCTCCTAAAAATCACAATACGCTTTCAAATTTTCTTGTCTAAGGCGGTTACAAATTCTGTAGGGATGCCGAGTCGCTTCTCCTCTTGTTTCTCTTCTGTACTCTCCTAGTGCAGCACCATGCAGGATGCGAACCGATTGGTCACGGTTGTATTGCAGTGGAGAGGGTGCCGACAATCTATTTCTCAAATCCGATGGGATAGAGTTTTATAGAAATACAACAATAAGATTCCATGCCATGGCAGGAAGCAGTCAATGTAACAAAAAATTCTTGTCGTTCTTTCTAGTTTTGGTGGCTGCGAAAAGCATAATATGACCATGACTAAAAGATTTTTCAATAGGAAAATGGAGTAATGAACCATAGAGATATTAAGGAAAGGAACTATGCGACGATGATATACCTCATGAGACCGCAATGCAATATCTAAATGTTTGGTGGAAATTCAGGTTATCTAAGACAACTTTCTCAGCAATGATATAAATGAATGGATTAGATACTTGTTTCCTGAATCTACCTTGCCGACTAAATGAACCTACAATTTTGTAACCTTAAAGGAACATAGAGAAAAGCACAACCACTAACTTAACAGTTGCCCAAGAATATGGAGGGATAAAACGGAATAGAGAATTGGGAATCAACCTAACCGGGAGAAGGTAACAAAAGGGATATGTGGAAGTAGTGGAGACAGTGCTAGTCAACACTTGATGCATAAAATAGAACATGATAGAACAACATCCGAATCATGAATGTAATCCAAAATCTATATTTTATAAAGATATGCCCAACTCCTCAATAGTTGGTTAAACATTAGGATAAAATGCTAGAAGTCTTTATAAGATATTAAAAGCAGAATGAACCACATCTACCAGAAAAAAGGCTTTCATATCAACATCTTTGCAGAAAACACAACCTAATACTCCATGTATAAGTAATCAAACCATTATCATGCAAAAAGCTAAACAAACCCAACAAGGGGATAATATAGATCATCATGAGCGGCCGATGTAGAAGTGTGTATGGCGATGAGCGAATGAGATGTTCCTAGTGGTGCAGGACATGCGAGAGGACCTAAAGGCAGAGCACATGAAAACAACGACCGACACTATCCTAACCCACCACCAGCTGTACTCCTTAACTCCAGCACCACCAAGCTCCTCCCTGATTTTGGTAATGGAACCATGTATGTAAAGGGATGATACGATAATTAAAAGAAGACGAACTCGATAATTCAAGGCTAAAAAGGGATAGTCTGAAGTCAATAGTTCGTACTTAATTTGTAATACCTTCTAAACTGCATAATCTGAATGGAAACATTAGCTTTTGTTTTGACATACCACTTCGTAACATCTTTCTTGGTCCTGGACCCTTTTCCAAACAATCAAAACAAAAAGAAGATCAGAAATGGATATATACATTTTTATGAAAAAATAGATAATTATCTGTGTCGCCTTACCAGGTTGGAATCTCACCTCTCACTATCTTAATACTTCCTCATTCATCTCCATTCTTCAGGGATGCCTCATGCATCTTCAGTCCTAATACACATACTTTTTAGGGCTATCAAATCCAAGAAATTACAGAACTAAGAGATGAACTATTGCGTAAACTAACCAGGCCCGTTAGTCATTGCAGATTGTTAAGTGAAAAATCTCCGAACCAATATACAATAACCACAGGTTCACGGTCTCCTAGAATTCCCTAAAGAAATGGACAGAATCAGGACGAAAACTTGAACCGCTAGTACCTAAATTTTTTGAGATAAAAAACATCTATTATAAAAACACTACTTAACAAAATAAATTACCGGGAGGAACTGGGACTGTCGGGGCCGCAAATCAATGGAAAAGATGAAGATAGAAAGGCCACCTAGCAGAGAACTACAACTACTGGAGGTGCTATTGCCACAGTAGGGGGAAGTACACAGAAGGACGGGGTAGATCATATATATGTGTGTGAGTGTAGGCAGCAAGTAGTAGGCGATGAACTCCATGGAGGCGTTGCTTGAAAACAAAGAATGGGAAAAAAAAGAATCCTGAACCAATAACTTGCATTGAGATTAAGTAATAATAGTACATAAGAACTCGTAGTCTTATCTGAACTAAACTCGCGTGGTAAGCCGGAAGAAAAAGTATCAGCCATCTTGATCTATACATATCCACCTTTGAGTTCATGCTTCCCGTAGTAGGCAGTAACCATTTGCGAGTTTAGTTATTTTTTTATTTTCTACAGGAAGTGTCCACAGATTAAATAGTAAGCATGCACGTGAAAATTCACGTGCATTGAAAAGATAGTCATGTAATAGCAGTTAAAAACTATTTCAAACGAACGTATACTATGATTAAATTTAAGGAAAACTATAATAAGAAAAATATATGTTGTTAATGTACCTAAGCATGTTTTTTGGCGAAGTCAAGGATGGTCATTCTCATTGTTCCTAGGCTGCTGCTGGCTGTTCTTCAAAATTATGAATGCAAAATATACACATGTTTAATAACATTTTGTCCTTTTAAATCCCATTGATGAAAAAAGCGTATTGGAAAACACAACACTCCTTTGGTTAAATCAATGCATCCAAAAGCATGAATATGCCAGCAGAAAAAAAACACATTGTCATATACTTAATCTCATATGATGTAACCTGAGTACAAAACGACTATGATCTTAAATGACTTGTACATCAGGAGAAGGCAAAGATATATGCCATGTCCAATTGTCCTGAAGCATGAACAAGCTCATTGGGGGAAAAGAAGAAAGATACAACATGCTAATATTACTATTGTGCCATTGGTTCACAGTTTTGTCATGAAGCATATGGTTTGCCTATCAGGACCTATTATCTAGATTTGTGTGTTGCTTACTGGTATTGCCCCGGGTAATATTTGGTGAGCCTTGGTATGTTTAATATGTCCCAATTGTAAATAAAAATAAAGGACCTGCATCTCCAATACTGTGCACACATGTGATCTATCTTGTGCCTCATTTGCACGAAAGTTCGGTGCCCAACTCCATAGTACGGACTCACCCCCCTGTTGGAGAATGTAGTAATTTTAAAAAAATTCCTACGCACACGCAAGATCATGATGATGCATAGCAACGAGAGGGGAGAGTGTGTCCACGTATCCTCATAGACCGAAAGCGGAAGCGTTAGCAGAACGCGGTTGATGTAGTCATACGTCTTCACGATCCGACCGATCAAGTACCGAACGCACGGCACCTCTGAGTTCAGCACACGTTCAGCCCGATGACGTCCCTCGAACTCCGATCCAGCCGAGTGTTGAGGGAGAGTTTCGTCAGCACGACGGCGTGGTGACGATGATGATGTTCTACCGACGCAGGGCTTCTCCTAAGCACCGCTACAGTATTATCGAGATGGACTATGGTGGAGGGGGGCACCGCACACGGCTAAAAGATCAACAGATCAATTGTTGTGTCTATGGGGTGCCCCCTGGCCACGTATATAAAGGAGTGGAGGAGGGGAGGGGACGGCCCTCTCTATGGCGTTCCCTAGGGGAGTCCTACTCCCACCGGGAGTAGGATTCCCCCTTTCCTAGTAGAACTAGGAGCCCTTCCAAGTAGTAGGAGTAGGAGAGAAGGAAAGGGAAAAGAGAAGAGAAGGAAGGAGGGGGTGCATCCCTTTCCCCTAGTCCAATTCGGACTAGGCCTTGGGGGGGTGCCTCTCTCTCTTTCCCCTAAAGCCCAATAAGGCCCATACACTCCCCGGCGAATTCCCGTAACTCCCCGGCACTCCGATAAATACCCGAATCACTCGGAACCTTTCCGATGTCCGAATATAGTCGTCCAATATATCGATCTTTACGTCTCGACCATTTCGAGACTCCTTGTCATGTCCCCGATCTCATCCGGGACTCCGAACTACCTTCGGTACATCAAAACTCATAAACTCATAATATAACCGTCATCGAACTTTAAGCGTGCGGACCCTATGGGCTCGAGAACTATGTAGACATGACCGAGACACGTCTCCAGTCAATAACCAATAGCGGAACCTGGATGCTCATATTGGCTCCTACATATTCTACGAAGATCTTTATCGGTCAAACCGCATAACAACATACGTTTTTCCTTTTGTTATCGGTATGTTACTTGCCCGAGATTCGATCGTCGGTATCTTCAATACCTAGTTCAATCTCGTTACCGGCAAGTCTCTTTACTCGTTTCGTAATACATCATCCCGCAACTAACTCATTAGTTGCAATGCTTGCAAGGCTTATAGTGATGTGCTTTACCGAGTGGGCCCAGAGATACCTCTCCGACAATCGGAGTGACAAATCCTAATCTCGAAATACGCCAACCCAACAAGTACCTTCGGAGACACCTGTAGAGCACCTTTATAATCACCCAGTTACGTTGTGACGTTTGGTGGCACACAAAGTGTTCCTCCGGTAAACGGGAGTTGCATAATCTCATAGTCATAGGAACATGTATAAGTCACGAAGAAAGCAATAGCAACAAACTAAACGATCAAGTGCTAAGCTAACGAATGGGTCAAGTCAATCACATCATTCTCCTAATGATGTGATCCTGTTAATCAAATGACAACTCAATTCTATGGTTAGGAAACATAACCATCTTTGATCAATGAGCTAGTCAAGTAGAGGCATACTAGTGACACTCTGTTTGTCTATGTATTCACACATGTATTATGTTTCCGATTAATACAATTCTAACATGATTAATAAACATTTATCATGATATAAGGAAATAAATAATAACTTTATTATTGCCTCTAGGGAATATTTCCTTCAGCCTCCCACTTGCACTAGAGTCAATAATCTAGTTCACATCGCCATGTGATTTAATACCAATAGTTCACATCACCATGTGATTAACACCCATAGTTCACATCGACATGTGACCAACACCCAAATGGTTTACTAGAGTCAATAATCTAGTTCACCTCGCTATGTGATTAACTCCCAAAGAGTATTGAGGTGTGATCATGTTTTGCTTCTGAGAGAAGTTTAGTCAACGGGTCTGCCACATTCAGATCCGTAAGTATTTTGCAAATTTCTATGTCAACAATGCTCTGCATAGAGCTACTCTAGCTAATTGCTCCCACTTTCAATATGTATCCAGATTGAGATTTAGAGTCATCTGGATCAGTGTCAAAATTTGCATCGACGTAACCCTTTACGACGAACCTTTTGTCACTTCCATAATCGAGAAACATATCCTTATTCCACTAAGGATAATTTTGACCAATGTCCAGTGATCTACTCCTAGATCACTATTGTACTCCTTTTGCCAAACTCAAGGCAGGGTATACAATAGGTCTGGTACACAGCATGGCATACTTTATAGAACCTATGGCTGAGGCATAGGGAATGACTTTCATTCTCTCTCTATCTTCTGTCGTGGTCGGGTTTTGAGTCTTTCTCAACTTCACACCTTGTAACACATGCAAGAACTCCTTCTTTGACTGTTCAATTTTGAACTACTTCAAAATCTTGTCAAGGTATGTACTCATTGAAAAACTTATCAAGCGCCTTGATCTATCTCTATAGATCTTGATGCTCAATATGTAAGCAGCTTCATCGAGGTCTTTCTTTGAAAAACTCCTTTCAAACATTCCTTTATGCTTTGCAGAATAATTCTACATTATCTCCGATCAACAATATGTCATTCACATATACTTATTAGAAATGTTGTAGTGCTCCCACTCACTTTCTTGTAAATACAGGCTTCACCGCAAGTCTGTATAAAACTATATGCTTTGGTCAACTTATCAAAGCGTATATTCCAACTCCGAGATGCTTGCACCAGTCCATAGATGGATCGCTGGAGCTTGCATATTTTGTTAGTACCTTTAGGATTGACAAAACCTTCTAGTTGCATCATATACAACTCTTCTTTAATAAATCCATTAAGGAATGCAGTTTTGTTTATCCATTTGCCAGATTTTATAAAGTGCGACAATTGCTAACATGATTCGGACAGACTTAAGCATAGATACGAGCGAGAAACTCTCATCGTAGTCAACACCTTGAACTTGTCGAAAACCTTTTGCGACAATTCTAGCTTTGTAGATAGTAACTGCTGGGGAACGTAGTAATTTCAAAATTTTCCTACGCACACGCAAGATCATGGTGATGCATAGCAACGAGAGGGGAGAGTGTTGTCCACGTACCCTCGTAGACCGAAAGCGGAAGCGTTAGCACAATGCGGTTGATGTAGTCGTACGTCTTCACGATCCGACCGAACCAAGTACCGAATGCACGGCACCTCCGAGTTTAGCACACGTTCAGCTCGATGACGTCCCGCGAACTCTGATCCAGCAGAGCTTCACGGGAGAGTTTCGTCAGCATGACGGCGTGGTGATGGTGATGATGTTGCTATCAACGCAGGGCTTCACCTAAGCACCGCTACGATATGACCGAGGTGGAATATGGTGGAGGGGGGCACCGCACACGGCTGGGAGAGATCAACTGATCAACTTGTGTATCTAGAGGTGCCCCCCTGCCCCTGTATATAAAGGAGCAAGGGGGGAGGCCGGCCGACCCTCTATGGGCGTGCCAGGAGGAGGAGTCCTCCTCCTAGTAGGAGTAGGACTCCCCTTTCCTACTCCTACTAGGAGGAGGAAAGGAAGGAGGAGAAGGAGAAGGAAGGAGAAGGAGGAAAGGGGGGCCAGCCCCCTAGTCCAATTCGGTTTGGGCTAGTGGGGCTGTGCGCCCTGCCTCCTCTCTTCCACAACTTGGCCCATGAGGCCCGTTACTTCTTCCTCGTATTCCGGTAACTCCCTGGTACCCCCGAAAATACCCGAATCACTCGGAACCTTTCCGATGTCCGAATATAGTCGTCCAATATATCGATCTTTACATCTCGACCATTTCGAGACTCCTCGTCATGTCCCCTATCTCATCCGGGACTCCGAACTACCTTCGGTACATCAAATCACATAAACTCATAATACAATCGTCACCGAAACTTTAAGTGTGCGGACCCTACGGGTTCGAGAACTATGTAGACATGACCGAGACATGTCTCCGGTCAATAACCAATAGCGGAACCTGGATGCTCATATTGGCTCCCACATATTCTACGAAGATCTTTATCGGTCAGACCGCATAACAACATACGTTGTTCCCTTTGTCATCGGTATGTTACTTGCCCGAGATTCGATCGTCGGTATCTCAATACCTAGTTCAATATCGTTACCGGCAAGTCTCTTTACTCGTTCCGTAATACATCATCTCGCGACTAACTCATTAATTGCAATTCTTGCAAGGCTTAAGTGATGTGCATTACCGAGAGGGCCCAGAGATACCTCTCCGACAATCGGAGTGACAAATCCTAATCTCGAAATACGCCAACCCAACAAGTACCTTCGGATATACCTGTAGAGCACCTTTATAATCACCCAATTACGTTGTGACGTTTGGTAGCACACAAAGTGTTCCTCTGGTAAACAGGAGTTGCATAATCTCATAGTCATAGGAACATGTATAAGTCATGAAGAAAGCAATAGCAACAAACTAAACGATCAAGTGCTATGCTAACAGAATGGGTCAAGTCAATCACATCATTCTCCTAATGATGTGATCCCGTTAATCAAATGACAACTCATGTCTATGGTTAGGAAACATAACCATCTTTGATTAACGAGCTAGTCAAGTAGAGGCATACTAGTGACACTCTGTTTGTCTATGTATTCACACATGTATTATGTTTCCGGTTAATACAATTCTAACATGAATAATAAACATTTATCATGATATAAGGAAATAAATAATAACTTTATTATTGCCTCTAGGGCATATTTCCTTCAGCCTCCCACTTGCACTAGAGTCAATAATCTAGTTCACATCGCCATGTGATTTAATACCAATAGTTCACATCACCATGTGATTAACACCCATAGTTCACATCGACATGTGACCAACACCCAAATGGTTTACTAGAGTCAATAATCTAGTTCACCTCACTATGTGATTAACTCCCAAAGAGTATTGAGGTGTGATCATGTTTTGCTTCTGAGAGAAGTTTAGTCAACGGGTCTGCCACATTTAGATCCGTAAGTATTTTGCAAATTTCTATGTCAACAATGCTCTGCATAGAGCTACTCTAGCTAATTGCTCCCACTTTCAATATGTATCCAGATTGAGATTTAGAGTCATCTGGATCAGTGTCAAAATTTGCATCGACGTAACCCTTTACGACGAACCTTTTGTCACTTCCATAATCGAGAAACATATCCTTATTCCACTAAGGATAATTTTGACCAATGTCCAGTGATCTACTCCTAGATCACTATTGTACTCCTTTTGCCAAACTCAAGGCATGGTATACAATAGGTCTAGTACACAGCATGGCATACTTTATAGAACCTATGGCTGAGGCATAGGGAATGACTTTCATTCTCTCTCTATCTTCTGCCGTGGTCGGGTTTTGAGTCTTTCTCAACTTCACACCTTGTAACACATGCAAGAACTCCTTCTTTGACTGTTCAATTTTGAACTACTTCAAAATCTTGTCAAGGTATGTACTCATTGAAAAACTTATCAAGCGCCTTGATCTATCTCTATAGATCTTGATGCTCAATATGTAAGCAGCTTCACCGAGGTCTTTCTTTGAAAAACTCCTTTCAAACATTCCTTTATGCTTTGCAGAATAATTCTACATTATCTCCAATCAACAATATGTCATTCACATATACTTATCAGAAATGTTGTAGTGCTCCCACTCACTTTCTTGTAAATACATGCTTCACCTCAAGTCTGTATAAAACTATATGCTTTGGTCAACTTATCAAAGCGTATATTCCAACTCCGAGATGCTTGCACCAGTCCATAGATGGATCGCTGGAGCTTGCATATTTTGTTAGTACCTTTAGGATTGACAAAACCTTCTAGTTGCATCATATACAACTCTTCTTTAATAAATCCATTAAGGAATGCAGTTTTGTTTATCCATTTGCCAGATTTTATAAAGTGCGGCAATTGCTAACATGATTCGGACAGACTTAAGCATAGATACGAGTGAGAAACTCTCATCGTAGTGAACACCTTGAACTTGTTGAAAACCTTTTTGCGACAATTCTAGCTTTGTAGATAGTAACACTACTATCAGCATCCATCTTCCTCTTGAAGATCCATTTAATCTCAATGGCTCACCGATCAATGGGCAAGTCAATCAAAGTCCATACTTTGTTCTCATACATGGATCTCATCTCAGATTTCATGGCCTTAAGCCATTTCGTGGAATCTGGGCTCATCATCACTTCCTCATAGTTCGTAGGCTCGTCATGGTCAAGTAACATGACCTTCATAATAGGATTACCATACCAGTCTTGTGCGGATCTCACTCTGGTTTACCTACGAGGTTCGGTAGCAACTTGATCTGAAGTTACATGATCATCATCATTAGCTTCCTCACTAATTGTTGTAGTAGTCACAGGAACATATTTATGTGATGAACTACTTTCCAATAAGGGAACAGGTACAATTACCTCATCAAGTTCTACTTTCCTTCCACTCACTTCTTTCGAGAGAAACTCCTTTTCTTGAAAGGATCCATTCTCAGCAATGAATATCTTGCCTTCGGATCTGTGATAGAAGGTGTACCCAACATTTTATTTTTGGGTATCCTATGAAGACACACTTCTCCGATTTGGGTTTGAGCTTATCATGTTGAAACTTCTTCACATAAGCATTGCAACCTCAAACTTTAAGAAACGACAACTTAGGTTTCTTGCCAAACCATAGTTCATAGGGTGTCGTCTCAACGGATTTAGATGGTGCCCTATTTAACGTGAATGTAGCTGTCTCTAATGCATAACCTCAAAACTATAGTGGTTAATCGGTAAGAAACATCATAGATTGCACTATATCCAATAATAGTACGGTTATGACGTTCAGACACACCATTGTGCTGTGGTGTTCCAGGTGGCACGATTTTGTGAAACTATTCCACATTGTTTTAATTGAAGACCAAACTCGTAACTCAAATATTTGTCTTTGCGATCAGATCGTAGAAACTTTATTTTCTTGTCACGATGATTTTTCACTTCACTCTAAAGTTTTTGAACTTTCCAAATGTTTCAGACTTATGTTTCATCAAGTAGATATACCCATATCTGCTCAAATCATCTGTGAAGGTCAGAAAATAACGATACTTGCCGTGAGCCTTAACACTCATCGGACCGCATACATCAGTATGTATTATTTCCAATAAGTCAGTTGCTCGCTCCATTGTTCCGGAGAATGGAGTCTTAGTCATCTTGACCATGAGGCACAGTTCGCAAGTACCAAGTGATTCATAATCAAGTGGTTCCAAAAGTCCATCAGTATGGAGTTTCTTCATGCGCTTCACACCGATATGACCTAAACGGCAGTGCCACAAATAAGTTGCACTATCATTATTAACTTTGCATCTTTTGGTTTCAATATTATGAATATGTGTATCACTACGATTGAGATCCAACGAACCATTTTCATTGGGTGTGTAACCATATAAGGTTTTATTCATGTAAACAGAACAACAATTCATTCTCTTACTTAAATGAATAACCGTATTGCAATAAACATGATAAAATCATATTCATGCTCAACGCAAACACAAAATAACACTTATTTAGGTTCAACACTAATACCGAAAGTATAGGGAGTGTGCGATGATGATCATATCAATCTTGGAACCACTTCCAACACACATTGTCACTTCACCCTTAACTAGTCTCTGTTCATTCTGAAACTCCCGTTTCGAGTTACTACTCTTAGCAACTGAACCAGTATCAAATACCGAGGGGTTGCTACGAACACTAGTAAAATACACATCAATAATCTGTATATCAAATATACCTTTGTTCACTTTGCCATCCTTCTTATCCGCCAAATACTTGGGGCAGTTCCGCTTCCAGTGACCAGTCCCTTTGTAGTAGAAGCACTTAGTCTCAGGCTTAGGACCAGACTTGGGCTTCTTCACTTGAGTAGCAACTTGCTTGTCGTTCTTCTTGAAGTTCCCTTTCTTCCCTTTGCCCTTTTTGAAACTAGTGTCCTTTGTCAACCATCAACACTTGATGCTTTTCTTGATTTCTACCTTCGTGGATTTCAGCATCACGAAGAGCTTGGGAATTACTTTTGTCATCCCTTGCATATTATAGTTCATCACTAAGTTCTAGTAACTCGGTGATAGTGACTAGAGATCTTTGTCAATTACTCTCTTATCTGGAAGATTAACTCCCACTTGATTCAAGCAATTGTAGTACTCAGACAATCTGAGCACATGCTCACTGGTTGAGCTATTCTCCTCCATCTTGTAGGCAAAGTACTGTCAAAGGTCTCATACCTCTTGACACGGGCATGAGTATGAAATACCAATTTCAACTCTTGGAACATCTTATATGCTCCATGGCGTTCAAAATGTCTTTGAAGCCCCGATTTTAAGCCGTTAAGCATGGTGCACTAAACTATCAAGTAGTCATCATATTAAGCTAGCCAAACGTTCATAACGTCTGCATCTGCTCCTGCAATAGGTCTGTCACCTAGCGGTGCATTAAGGACATAATTCTTCTGTGCAATAATGAGGATAATCCTCAGATCACGGATCCAATCCGCATCATTGCTACTAACATCTTTCAACTTAATTTTCTCTAGGAACATATCAAAAATAAAACAGGGGAGCTAAACGCGAGCTTTTGATCTACAACATAGATATGCTAATACTACCAGGACTAAGTTCATGATAAATTTAAGTTCAATTAATCATATTACTTAAGAACTCCCACTTAGACAGACATCCCTCTAATCTTCTAAGTGATCACGTGATCCATATACACTAAACCATGTCCGATCATCACGTGAGATGGAGTAGTTTCAATGGTGAATATCACTATGTTGATCATATCTACTATATGATTTACGCTCGACCTTTCGGTCTCCATGTTCCGAGGCCATATCTGTTATATGCTACACTCGTCGAGTTTAACCTGAGTATTCCACGTGTGCAACTGTTTTGCACCCATTGTATTTGAACGTAGAGCCTATCACACCCGATCATCATGTGGTGTCTCAGCACGAAGAACTTTCACAACGGTGGATACTCAGGGAGAACACTTGTACCTTGATAATTAGTGAGAGATCATCTTATAAAGCTACCGTCGAACTAAGCAAAATAAGATGTATAAAATATAAACATCACATGTAATCAAAATATGTGACATGATATGGCCATCAACATCTTGTGCCTTTGATCTCCATCTCCAAAACATCGTCATGATGTCACATCCCTAGATTATTTGTGTGCAATAGTTGCATTAGCATCCATGTATCATGGCAATCTTTCCTTAAACCTGAAATGGGGATTAACAAACCCTAGCACTCCTTTGAAAACTATGATCAACCAAAAGAATATTTTTCAATGAACCCAAAAATGCCTTACTTAATGTTTGATAATTTTGGCAAGGGTATTGATCCAAGCCAAAAATAGTGAACATTTTAGGGAATTATTTGGGCTTTGATTTAATCCACTAATGTATTTGAGTTGGAGCAAATAAATCCTATAAATATTTTTATTGCTTCAATAATTCTGAAACTTCTTGTGGAGCTCTGGGTTAAACCATTTTGCATCCACAATTATTTCCAGAAGCTGCAAAAATAATTTGGTTAGCAAACCAAATTCAAAACATCTGCAGAAATTAGAAAACAGAAATAAGAGAGAAGGAGAGAAGTACCTGGGCCTTACCTGCTACTGTAGCTCGCCCAGTCGAGCCGACCCAGTCCACCTCCTCAGCGCCAGTCGTCTTCAACCTCGTGCCAGAAGGCACGAGGGCACGTGCTTGCTGCGCGCTGGCCACGCGCCGCACCACCTCGTGCTTCATGCCGCTCCCCGACGCGCCTGTGAGCGCCACGCACTCCCCCCGGGGCCCCTCCCTCTCTCTCTCGCGTCCATCCCCTCCTCTCCCTCGCTCTCTTCCGCGACGGATGACGCGGCCATGGAAGCGCCGCCGTGAACCACCGCGCTCCCCGACCCCCTCTCGCCTTCCCATGTTGTGTGGAAGCTCCGCCACCATCACCCACGCCTCCTGGACGACCCACAGGACGCCGGACGCACCGCACCACGACTGTCGGAGTAAATGACCACGGGTAGCCTAGCCGGCTCCCCCTGGCTCTTCTGAAAAATTACAAGCCGATCCGGCCCTCGAGAATCCAAGACGTGGGGCCGCCTTCCCCTTGCCGGTTGTCTCCCAGGCCGGCTATCAGAAGGCGACCCGACTTTAGCCCTCATGAAGAAAGCCGCGGGAGGGCCGGCTTCGAGAAGCCGGCCGCGAGAAGGCCGACTCCAAGAAGCCAGCTCCCACAAGGCGGTTAAGATCGTACCCTTGAAGTCTGCATCCACATAGCGACGATGTGACGGGGCATGGCTACAGTAAAGCCTGCCACCCCCGAATCCCGGAGCACGCCTGGCACAGTGCGTCGTACGGGTGGCCATGGCCCGTCCGGCACGGCACTGTTGCCACGTTGACCCTGATGTCATCCATGATGGGCTGCCAGTGTGGCCCACGGGCGGTGGGCCCCTTCGGGCAAAGAGACACCCGAAGGCGGCCCGGCCTCCCCTAGTCGGCCCAAGACAGAGCCGGCTCTCCACAGCCGGCTTGCCACCTCCCTCGAAGGAGACGCCCCATTAAGGAGACAAGACGCGGTGAGGCTACAGCGATCACCCGCCTGACGGCGGCACTGTAGCCACGCCCACCCCGGCGAAGCCCTCGTCACCGGGATTGAGCAACAGTAACCAGCCACCGACAAGGCCCTGGACAATGGGGCCTGCCTGTCGACCAAGGAGCCGGCAGCCGGCGGGACCCACCAGCCGGCGGGCCCCAACAGCCGGCGCAGAAGCCGGCGAGTGTAGTCACAGACGGCTGGGCCCCATGCCTAGCCGGATTACCATTGTACCCCCGGGGGTAGGCCTATATAAACCCCCCGGGACACCCATGCAAAGGGTTGATCCAAGCTAGTTCTAGACACCACATAGAGAGGGGAGGAGGGCTAGCCATGCTCTACTTCTTCTCCTCACAAAACAGCTCAAGGAGCATCGTGTAGCTACTTGTTCATCTAGTGATCATGCGGAGACCCCGCAGAGCAGTAGTAGGGGTGTTATCTCCACGGAGAGCCCCGAAGCTGGGTAAGATTCGCCGGCGTGCATGTCTTTGCCTCATCCCGCTTCCAGGCACCGGCGACGTCTTACTGGTTCCCACAATGATAATCCACCCGTTGGCATATGTCGCACCTACCACCCGACATTTGGCGCCCACCGTGGGGCCAGGTGTACCGTTGCCCGGAGACCTGTTCTGTACGGGAACCCTCTTCCTCCCCAGCGAGCGTAGCCAGCCCGGCACGCCCGATGGCGCTTGCCACGACGTGCTGCAAGGCGTCACCAACGTCTGCGCAGCGAGCGGCCTCGCCGATCTCCTTGACAAGACCCTCATCACCGACGAGCTCGCCTCTGACGCGGGCACCGACCACCTCGTCAACCTCCTCGGCCAGCTCCACGTCTCCGGCGAGCCTGTTGTGGACTTGGAGTCGGTTGGCTCCACCGATCTGATGCCTGTCAACTCCGACACGGCCTCACTCGACACTTTCCTCACCGACGTCACGATCTACAACGACCCGCTTCCCCGGGCCGATGGCTGCGACGCTGTCACCACCGAGGTGATGGTCATCGGCCACGGCGACGCTTCTGACGAGAGCGCCCACGATGCCCCGCATGCGGTGGTCCACGACTTGTCCATCCCCCTCCCGGCCGATGCCGATGCTGAAGCACTGGAGGCTCACCGCCGCGCCCTCCTCGCGGAGGGCCGGAAGTTGGCTTCCATGAGACGCCTCACTAAGGCCCACCGGCGCGAAGCCGACCGCGCCGCCTTTGGCATGCCGCCCCCAGGCGGGCCCAGCCGGGCCAGCGTTGTCAGGCAGCGCGGCGCTGTCATCGCCGACACGCTAGGAGTCGACCGCCTAGTCTACGCCACTCCACTCGAGAACCTGCGTGTCGCCCAGGCGGCCGTAGACGAGCTAGACGGATTGGGGGCCGAAGAACTCCCCCACATGACCAGACGCATCCAGCAGCTAATCGATGCGGCCGCGCAGCGGCACGAAGCCGACG